>NC_091321.1:3745067-3927567 GCF_038502225.1 Cherax quadricarinatus | reverse complement strand
GGAAGAGAAACTGGAAAGGTAAATTTCAGTAATATGACGAGATGTCTTGTTCTCTTGGGTAGACACACAGGTTTTTGATATTGAATAAAATATAAATTATAAGATGGTTCTTAAATGTTTTCATACAATGATATATTCTTCATAAATAATAAGCACTGATTACTTCATACTTTATTTCATTTGATTTACAAATTATATATACGTATAAGCATTTACATTCTTTCATGCATGGCACTGTAATATATGCTGAGGGTACACTCTCAGTACCATGAAGAGAAATACCAATGTCATGTCCATGTTATATTTTAAATTTTGGGTTTGTATACTCTGGAGCAGAACCTGATCATATACAGGTCTCTTCGTACAGAGAGAAACTATCTCTAAGGAATAATGGAAATTCAGTACACCTCTTTTATTTTGAAGTGAATGATGGTCATATTCAGTTTCAGTTAAATCTGTAGTGTTAGTTCCTTTATTTTACCCAACTATTATGTTGAAGTGCTTATGTATACAGTATTTACAAGGCCTTTTTTATTTTATGAGAATTTTAAATTATAAAATAAAATTTAGGCTCACAGTGCATGCATATGGTATATAATTGTTTATTAACCCTTTGACTGTTTTGGTCGTATATACACGTCTTACGAGCCACCGTTTTTGACGTATATATACATACAAATTCTAGTGGCTTCAAATCAAGCAGGAGAAAACTGGTAGGCCCACATGTGAGAGAATGGGTCTGTGTGGTCAGTGTGCACCATATAATAAAAATCTTGCAGCACGCAGTGCATAATGAGAAAAAAATATCTCCGACTTTTTTTTTTTTAATTAAAAATGCCGACTTTGTGGTCTATTTTCATATAGCATTTATGGTTGTATTCTCGTTTTCTTGATCTCATTTGATAGAATGGAAAATGTATTATAGAAATAGAGGTGATTTTGATTGGTTTTACTATGAAAAGAACCTTGAAATGGAGCTCAAAGTAGGGGAAATGTTTGATTTTTGCCGATGTTCAAAAGTAAACAAATGATGTCATTTTCCAATAAATGTCCAGGTAGCTATTCTAATATGCAGTCATGAATGGGTTGACATTATTTATACAATTATTACAATATTGCAGTAGTCTGCATAACAGTAAATCTTCTATTTTTTGTTTGAATAAAAATTCAAAATAGAAAGCAAGAGTAATATCAGAGGGGCCTGGAGATGTGACTGATGAACAAAGAAAATGTTATTTTAGAGCCAGGAATGTCTGCATTGTTCATTCTGAACCCTATTTTGAAATTGTTATATTTTTTAATTTTCGTGAAATTGGCCAAATTGCAAATTTCTGACCACGTTATTGGGTAGTTGAAATCAGTAAATGGACAGTTTCTTGTACTCAATCGATAGAAAAAATGGAGTTCTAAAGAAATAGCTACGAGTTTGGTCGACTGGAACAATGGAATTAGCCGAAAATAGGGCTCAAAGTGGGCAAAATTGCCGATTCGTAAATATTGCCTATGTCGCTAACTTTGCAAGAGCATAATTCCGTCAGTTTTTCATCAACTTTCGTTGTTTTATTGCCATTACAATCAGGAAAAGATTCTCTATCATTTCATAAGATTTTTTTTTTTTTTTTTTTTGCGACACCAGGAAACACTTCAGGATAAGATTTACAGTTTGTGAGAAACTGTCATAAAATATGATCCCATGGAAAAGTGCAACAACAAAACTGGAAGTGTTGTACTATTTATGTTAGTGGCTATGTGCTGCTGAGCTACAAGCATTGCCCCTCCTCTTAACCCTTTTAGGCTCCATGCAGTAGATCTACGGCTTTATGTTCAGGGTCCAAACCATAGATCTACGCCATGAGCTCAGCTCACTCTGATAAGCTGTGAGCGGTAAATTTGGGTCTAGATATGAGGGAATACATCTATGTGATATGTGTGCACCACATAAAACAAATCCTGCAGCACACAGTGTATAATGAGAGAAAATAAACTGAGACCATGATTTTTGATTAAAACAGCGACTTTGTAGGAGGCTGGCGGTCCAGCAACCATAACCACTAGGCCTAGTCAGCGCCAGGTCGTCACTACTCCAATACCAACCCCATTTCTTATTTCCTCACTCATCCCACAGCACCCTGACCATGTCAGAGCCTAGGTGAGCATACAGGTAAACCATAAAGAGCCTATGGCTTGAGTTAGCTAAACAAAAGGAGTACACAACTACAAATTTAGCTTAAATACACAGCATGTCTGACGCCAGCCTCCAAGCCATGCTGACTCCACCTGAATGCCCCAAGCCACGCTTACCCCGCATACCCAAACACAGTTGGAAAATAAATCCCTAGCAGGATTTCTTTATAATTATAGTTTAACCTACTTTACAGTACCCCCCAAAAGCACATTATGAATTATAAAATTATGCTTTGCAATTATAACATTCATACTGTTATGACTGTATATCAGAGTACAAAACAAATTCTGGCCACAAAATAGAGCGAAACACCAACGTCAAAGACCTGGGAGTGATTATGTCGGAGGATCTCACCTTCAAGGACCATAACATTGTATCAATCGCATCTGCTAGAAAAATGACAGGATGGATAATGAGAACCTTCAAAACTAGGGAGGCCAAGCCCATGATGACACTCTTCAGGTCACTTGTTCTATCTAGGCTGGAATATTGCTGCACACTAACAGCACCTTTCAAGGCAGGTGAAATTGCCGACCTAGAAAATGTACAGAGAACTTTCACGGCGCGCATAACGGAGATAAAACACCTCAATTACTGGGAGCGCTTGAGGTTCCTAAACCTGTATTCCCTGGAATGCAGGAGGGAGAGATACATGATTATATACACCTGGAAAATCCTAGAGGGACTAGTACCGAACTTGCACACGAAAATCACTCACTACGAAAGCAAAAGACTTGGCAGATGATGCACCATCCCCCCAGTGAAAAGCAGGGGTGTCACTAGCACGTTAAGAGACCATACAATAAGTGTCAGGGGCCCGAGACTGTTCAGCTGCCTCCCAGCACACATAAGGGGGATTACCAACAGACCCCTGGCAGTCTTCAAGCTGGCACTGGACAAGCACCTAAAGTCAGTTCCTGATCAGCCGGGCTGTGGCTCGTACGTTGGTTTGCGTGCAGCCAGCAGCAACAGCCTGGTTGATCAGGCTCTGATCCACCAGGAGGCCTGGTCACAGACCGGGCCGCGGGGGCGTTGACCCCCGGAACTCTCTCCAGATAAACTCCAGGTAAACATTCATACTGTTATGACTGTATATACTTTACAATGTCATGCAGAACCCTGCATAACACCCATACAATGGACCTAATCCACTGCATCAAGATTTTGTCCATTAAAAGTAGTATGCATGTCCCATATGCTTCCCATACAACAGATTGTGTCCGTTGCATTTCAGTACAATGGATTTTGAATTCAAGGTTATCCTGATGTTTCACAGTATTATTTATTTATTTATTATCACACTGGCCGATTCCCACCAAGGCAGGGTGGCCCGAAAAAGAAAAACTTTCACCATCATTCACTCCATCACTGTCTTGCCAGAAGGGTGCTTTACACTACAGTTTTTAAACTGCAACATTAACACCCCTCCTTCAGAGTGCAGGCACTGTACTTCCCATCTCCAGGACTCAAGTCCGGCCTGCCGGTTTCCCTGAACCCCTTCATAAATGTTACTTTGCTCACACTCCAACAGCACATCAAGTATTAAAAACCATTCGTCTCCATTCACTCCTATCAAACACGCTCACGCATGCCTGCTGGAAGTCCAAGCCCCTCGCACACAAAACCTCCTTTACCCCCTCCCTCCAACCTTTCCTAGGCCGACCCCTACCCCGCCTTCCTTCCACTACAGACTGATACACTCTTGAAGTCATTCTGTTTCGCTCCATTCTCTCTACATGTCCGAACCACCTCAACAACCCTTCCTCGGCCCTCTGGACAACAGTTTTGGTAATCCCGCACCTTCTCCTAACTTCCAAACTACGAATTCTCTGCATTATATTCACACCACACATTGCCCTCAGACATGACATCTCCACTGCCTCCAGCCTTCTCCTCGCTGCAACATTCATCACCCATGCTTCACACCCATATAAGAGCGTTGGTAAAACTATACTCTCATACATTCCCCTCTTTGCCTCCAAGGACAAAGTTCTTTGTCTCCACAAACTCCTAAGTGTACCACTCACCCTTTTCCCCTCATCAATTCTATGATTCACCTCATCTTTCATAGACCCATCCGCTGACACGTCCACTCCCAAATATCTTAATACATTCACCTCCTCCATACTCACAGTATTATATTGGGTTATTTATTATTGAGGGTGGAAAATCTAGCCTAATTAAACCTAACCTAATCTAACCAGATTTAAGTAGTTTTATTCAAGAAATTTGCTGCAAACCAATTGTGAGAAATGCACATATAATTTGCAAACCTACATTGATAGACTATGTTTAATTTCTTTAATTTTTTCATAACTTCCTGTCTTTGGTTGATAAATTAAATTGTATTGACAAAACAGCAATAATTTTTGTCTGTGAATAAAAATAGAGTTTTTTTTATGTGAATGATTGACAGGCATGAGAGTAGGAAAGCTTAGCTAGGTGTTGAGGATAAAATTGCCACAAGATTTTGTTATAGAAGGTAGCATTGAACTTTAGGAAGATTGGGACAAATTATTGTCATCATCTGAAGAGTAGCAAATGCAGTTTATTGTAGAAAAGTGCAAAGTCCTAATCCCCAGGAATGAATGTAACTCCCCTCACACTAAAGAACTACATAAGGAACCTGACCATACAGAATATAAAAAAGACTTGGGAGGCATAGTAAACATAAATCTGATAGTTGCACTTAGGCATATGTAATGAGGCTGACTGACTACTTGGATTTATATGAAGTATAAGTAACAGGTGTGTAGAAATTATACTAGAGTTCTCAACATCATTAGTAAGGCCTTACTTATATTATTCAGCACAGTTTTGGTCTTTGTATATCAGAATGAATATGAATGTATTAGAGAACATACAAAGAAGAATGACAAAATTAATCCTCTGTTTAAGGAATCTTATAAAAAAAGTAAATTGAGAGCCCTGTACCCACTCTCTTGAACCAAAAAAGAACTCAAAATAATGGATTTAACCCTTAAACTGTCCAAACGTAGATATACATTTACATGCGGCAGGCTCCGAACGTAGATCTGCAATTTTTTTACATGCACTCAAATGGGGAAAATCAAGGTCGGAGCGCTACGCACGTGAACGTAGATCTACGTTTGGACAGTTTAAGGGTTAAATTACTTAAATTTACAGTAGATTTAGAGAAGAAATGGGAAAATACTGGTTTGGCAATAGAGTTGTGATAAGCAAAACAATCTGCCAATAGTTTCAATGAATCTGAACCCTTGCAACTTTAGAAATAGGTTGGACAAAAATATGATTACAGTGGATCCTCACCTAACGAACGCATCGCATAACGTTAAATCCGCCTAGCGATACATTTTAAAGCAAAAATTTTGCCTCGGCTAGCGCTAAAAAACTCGCCCAATGCAATTCGTTCCATTCAAGACGTGTCCACGTGTGGCCTGAGCGCGCCTCACTTGTCCCATGGG
This sequence comes from Cherax quadricarinatus, assembly GCF_038502225.1. Classification (NCBI taxonomy): domain Eukaryota; kingdom Metazoa; phylum Arthropoda; class Malacostraca; order Decapoda; family Parastacidae; genus Cherax; species Cherax quadricarinatus. The sequence continues at coordinate 3,921,936 of NC_091321.1, read as the reverse complement.
TGCCAGTGTTTACAAGCCAGCCACTCCGGTCGCATCCAAACATACAATCGGAACATTTCATATTATCACAGCGTTTTTAGTGATTGCACCTGCAAAATAAGTCACCATGGGCCCCAAGAAAGCTTCTAGTGCCAATCCTTTGATAAAAAGGGTGAGAATTAGTATGGAAATTAAGAAAGATTTCGAAGAGTTTGGGGCTAACCCTGAGAAGCCTGTGCCAGTTGTGGAATCCATTGTGCCTACTTCAAAGATTAAGGAAATGTGTGCAAAGCGGGTTGAACTGCAAACCTTTATGGATGAAAATCACCCTAACACAGCTATTGCAAGCCGTGCTGGTGACTATTACAATGACAATGTTATGGCCCATTTTAGACAAATCTTAAAGGAACGGGAGATACAGAGCTCTATGGACAGATATGTTGTGCGACAGAGGTCTGGTGACTCTCAAGCTGGTCCTAGTGGCATTAACCCCTTGACTGTCGCAACCCCCAATACTGAGGTGTCTCCTGGTGTCGCAAAATTTAAAAAAAAAAAAAAAAAAATTATTTTTTCTTATGAAATGATAGAGAATCTTTTCCCGATTGTAATGACACCAAAAAATAGTAATTTGATGGAAAACTGATGGAATTACGCTCTCGCAAAGTTAGCGACCTTGGCGATATTTACAAATCGGTGATTTCGCCCACTTTGAGCCCTATTTTCTGCTAATTCCTTTGTTTCAGTCGACCAAACTCATAGCTATTTCTTTAGAACTCCATTTTTTCTATCGATTGAGTACAAGAAACTGCCCATTTACCAATTTCAAATACCTAATAACGTGGTCAGAAATTTGCAATTTGGCCAATTTCACAAAAATTAAAAAATATGATAATTTCAAAATAAGGTCCAGAATGAACAATGCAGACATTCCTGGCTCTAAAATAACATTTTCTTTGTTCATCAGTCATGTCTCCAGGCCCCTCTGATATTACTCTTGCTTTCTATTTTGAATTTTTATTCAAACAAAAAAATAGAAAATTTACCATTATGCAGACTACTCCAATACTGTAATAATTGTATAAATAACATCAACCCATTCATGACTGCATATTAGAATGGCTAGTTGGACATTTATTGGACAATGATGTCATTAGTTTACTTTTGAACATCGGCAAAAATCAAACATTTCCCCTACTTTGAGCTCCATTTCCAGGTTTTTTATAGTAGAATCAATCAAAATCATCTGTTTTTCTATAATATGTTTTCCATTCTATCAAATGAGACCAAGAAAACGAGAATACAACCATAAATACTATACGAAAATAGACCACAAAGTCGGCATTTTAATTAAAAAAACTGTTGGAGTTTTTTTTCTCATTATGCACTGCGTGCTCCAGGATTTTTTTTATGTGGTGCACACTGACCACACAGACCCATTCTCTCACATGTGGGCCTACCAGCTTTCTCCTTCTTGATTTGAAGCCGCTAGAATTTATGAGCATATATACGTCTAACACGGTACCTTGTAAGACGTATATATGCGGCCGCAACAGTCAAAGGGTTAAAAGAAGAAGGGAAGTAGCCCCGGGAAAAGACTTGACACCAAGTCCTAATGGAATAGGATTCCCCTGCTAAACATTAACACCATCCACACACTCCCCTCCTCCCATCCCATCAATCATCACCAGATCTTTAATAAAGGTAAGTGTCATGTAATTGTACATGTCTTCTTCAGTTTGTGTGTATTAAAATTAATATTTCATGTGGTAAAAATTTTTTTTTTTCATACTTTGGGGTGTCAGGAACGGATTAATTTTATTTCCATTATTTCTTATGGGGAAAATTAATTCGGCTAACGATAATTTCGCCTAACGTTGAGCTCTCAGGAACGGATTAATATCGTTAGGCGAGGGTCCACTGTATATAAGTATATATGTGTTACTCGGACTAGAGTCCTGGAAATGGGAAGTACAATGCCTGCACTTTAAAGGAGGGGTTTGGGATATTAGCAGTTTGGAGGGACATCTAAACTGTCATATCTGGGCGCCTTTGCAAAGACATTGACTATGTATGAGTGATGCTGAAAGTGTTGAGTGATGATGAAAGTTTCTTTCTTTCCTTTTGGGTTTTTCTTTCTTTTTTTGGGTCACCCTGCCCTTAGTGGGAAACTGCCAATGTGTTAAAAAAAAAAATGCTCATATCTAACATGCTCACACATTTTGTGTGAGCATGCTAGATATGAGTAAATGGAGACAAATGGTTTTTCGGACATAAGCTGTTGGAATGTGAGCAGGGTAATATTTTGTGAAGGGATTCATGGCAACCAGTTAGCCAGGCTTGATTCCTGGAGGTAGGATATACAATGCCTGTACTTTAAAGGAGGGGTTTTTGACATTGGCTGTTTGGAGTGACATCTGAACTGTCGTATCTGAGCACCTCTGCAAAGACATTGATTATGTGTGAATGATGGTGAAAGTGTTTCTTTCTTTTTTGGGTCACCCTACCTCTGTGGGAGACAGCTGATGAGTAGGCCTTCAGTCTATACAGTAACATAATATATTGGAGTAAGAGATGTGGGGGGAAATATACACAACCGGAGAACACTGTCAACATTTGTGGTTTATGTTTCTTTGGCATTATACTAACAAACATAAAATATTTTGTCAGAATAAAAGTAGAAGTTCTCAAGCAAATTTGATCCCAACCTACTTGCTAGGCTTAGGAATCATTAGCAGCAACAGCCTGGTTGAGTATGGAGCCAACAAGGAAGTCTGGCCTCAGACCAGGCTGGGAGGATAAACACTTAAAATCAGTCTTAGGTATGCCTGGATATTGGTGTCGCTAGACTCGCACACAGTCATCTCTTGGAGAATTGCTAGCACCACTGCAAGAATTGTCTGGTAGTTCTGATAGTCCAACATTTCTTGATTCATTGTCCTATTCATTGCCATTTTTTTTAATACCTTTCTTTGTCTCCATAATATGCTTACCATCTGTCTTCCAGCTTCACTTTTAATTAAGATTCCCATATTTCTTAACTGACACTGATTTACTACACAAATTGTAACCCTTTTCTCCTTTACCCTTCTGTCTGTTGATGTCTTATCTGAGCACCTCAGCCTCTTCGTCTGCCATTTCTCTCATTGATTCTTAATGGATTTAATTCTTTCCGGAATATAATAATAATAATCCTTCAAGGGGCTTAGACATATGGCAGGCATGTGTGTGTGTGTTAAATAGGAATAAATGGAGAAAAATGTTTTTTGGACATTGGCGAGCTGTTGGAGTGTGAGCAAGGTAATATCTTGTGAAGGGATTCAGGGAAACCAGTTAGCTGGACTTGAGTCCTGGAGGTGGGAAGTACAATGCTTGCACTGTAAAGGAGGGGGTACGGATTTTGCTATTTAGAGGAACAGTTAAACTTTTGTGTCTGCTCATCTCTGACATGACAGTGATAATGTAAATGATGGTTAAAGTGATTCTTTTTTGGGTCAACCTGCCTTTGTGAGAGATGGCCAGCTTGTTTAAAAAAAATCCTGTTATCTGTTTATGGCATAATTGTCAGGTTCACATCATTAGATATGGTAAGTTTTTGAATGTGCTTGAGTCTAACAAAGTTATATTTAAGGCAGGCAAAGGCATGGGAGAATTGCAGTCAGTTGTATGTACACACAGTATTGGATAATTATTCAGTTGGAGGGAATGAGAGGACAGTGGATATGAAATTTGATGGAAAAATGATGAAAATACACTAGTGCGAATTTTACTGCATCAGTGATATTTACACATCAGTGATTTTGCCCACTTTGACTCCTATTTTAGGCCAATAATGTTATTCCAGTTGACCAAATTCTTAGCTATTTCACTTGTATTACTTTTATTTTATTGATTTATCACAAGAAACTGCCCATTCAACTATTTCAGATACCCAATAAAGTGATAAGAAATTGGTAATTTTGCCAAATTCACACAAAGTTCAAAATATTCCAATTTCAAAATAGGGTCTAGAATAAACAATGCAAACATTCCTGGCACTAAAATAATATTTCCTCTGTTTATTAGTTATGTTTCCAAGCTTTACAGATGAATTCCATTTTGATTTTTTATTTACATAAAGAATTTTTATTCACACCAAAAAAAATAGAAGATTTACTGTTATGCAAAATTGTAATGATTGTATAAATAATATCAGTGCATTCGTGAACATAAATTAGAGTCACCAGTTGATGTGTATTGGACGTGTGATGCAATTTGTTTACTGTTGAACATTTCTGCTACTTTGAGCTCAATTTCAAGCTATTTTCAGTACTAAAACCAATCAGAATCATCTCTATTTCTGTAATATATCTTCCATTCTATCAAATGAAAACCACAAATATAACTGTAAAAACCATACGAAAATACACCGCAAAGTCGGTGTTTTAATCCCCCAAAAATAGTCGCGTTTTTTTTCTCATTATGCACTGCGTGCTGCAGGATTTGTTTTACATGGTGCACACTTACCACATAGATGCATTCTCTCATATCTAGGCCCAAATTTACCACTCACAGCTTATCTCAAAGGGTTAACCTGCTGAATTCTAAACTCAGATTTTCATTAATCAAATCAGATTATTACTGCTGTTTCACCAAGTTTTATTCATATTGTACTCTACATTGAACTTTTCAGGTACATGGTGTCATTTTTGTGGTCGATTCAAGTGATGCAGCAAGAGTGCGGGAATGTCGGGATGTCTTGTTTAGCCTCCTGGCAGATAAGAAAATATCAGGAAAGCCAGTTCTTGTGTGAGTTATCATTAAAATAATTTGCCATGCTGGATGTAGTGAATAAAAAAAATGGCAATTTTTTTTTTGCATGTTAACTTTAATTATTACCATTTATTTGTTTTCCATTAGGAAACCTAAGTGGCATATTGTGCATTATTTGCTGAAAAGTTGTTACTCTATAAGATAAGAGTAGTAGCAAGTCATTTGCTAGTCCCTGATACATTTTTTGGATTCTACATTTTACAAAGGTTAATGAGGCCTGTTCTGATCACATAATGCAAACAGACACAGAAATTACACTTCAGGCACTGAAACCTCAGCTGACCTGAAGCCAGATATTTTTCTCAAAGTCTACCACTGGTGCTGCAGGTCCAACAACACACAAGAGATAACATGCAACCCTAAGCTTGTCAGAAACTATTGACATAAAACACCTATGGGCCACAAAATGGGTTTAACCACAGTAGCTCAACACAACCCTTGGGACTGCTGTATCATCATAGAAGTACCCTAGCCTAACCAAGCAATTTTGGCCACAAAACATGTCTAATGAGCAACAAACAAGTACTAAACCTTGTTACTGTAACTGCTGGAATCAAGTGAGAGAGAGAGCAAGTAACCCTTGTTATTCATTTTTATAGGCCTAATGGCAGCATTCTGGGAGATGCCAGATACCCCATAGGCAATTACTTTACAATGCTGTTGGCATGAATTGTGAGAGTTAGATTATGATCACTTTATCAAATGTTCACTAAATATGTAAAATTTACGTAACCAGTTAACCAAAAGTTACCACTCTTATGAATTACTATTTGGGACAAACAGAGCATTAACTTTTTTGCATCTGCTGAAGGCAGACCCAAAAGTTGTTATTTTGTACCAGTGGATCAATCTTTTTTTTCCATGGTGTTAATATCTTCTGTACAAGAACATATTCTGTACTGTAGTATGATGTATAATTGTAGGAATGTTTTGATGAGTTGATACAGTATTTTTATATTTTTAATAGATGAAATAAGGTAAGAATATTTTTCATACAAAAAGGAAAAAAATATAAGGTGTACCAACTGTAGTGTCAGCACGCCTCTGGCAAAACTGATGGAGTGAGTGATGATGAAAGTGTTTCTTCCTTTTTGGGTCACCCTGCCTCAGTGTTATAACAAATAACAAAAATAATAAAGATAAGAAATAGCTTCTGAATGGTGGCATGACGAGAAAAGATAAATTATCATTACATATGAATAAAGTGTTGTAAGTTCCTATAAGGTAACCAAAAAAAAAAAAAATTATCATAATGCTATTATTGCTTAAGCTGTGTCAGCAAGCTAAGACTGTGATCATAAAAAGGGTTATAGGTATCTGTGTAGCTCAGTGTAAGGAAGATAGTTTATACTAGCACAGTGCTTTTTGCTTTGGTATTAAATGCATGACATAAAAATCTGTTATCTAATTATTCAGAAATGGAATTCTTATCACAAAAGTACTCACTTATTCTCTTTAGATTTAGAAAATTAAATTATTAAAGGGATGGAGTTTAATTTATGTCAAAGACTGATGACATAGAAGTTGTGTGTATCAAGGACTAATGACAAGCTGTGTGTTTCAAGAACTGATGACATGAATGCTGTGTGTCAAGAACTCATGACAAATGCTGTGTGTATCAAGGATTACTTTAATAGATAAAGCAGTGTGTGCCAAGAATTGCTGATAAATGAAACCTATTTTTTATAAAATGCACTTATATATGGTGTGAAAATACAATACTCAGTAGCATTTAATCAAACTAGGAAAAATGTAACATTGAGAGTTGTCTAATGAGATAGTGTTTCCAGCCAAGTCTCAACCAGATAATTCTGATAATCGAACAATCACTGTAATCAGAAGGGGACTGGGTCTTAAAGCCATCCTGGGCAACTGCCATCTAGCAGGTCGGTTCATTAACTGCTGAGGGCCAGAGGTGTGCTGTCACTGCTCAGCTAAGAAGCATTCCATTTTCGTTTCAGTCTTTGTGCAGTGGCTTTGACTTCAGTTTTTTTGTAAAAAAATTTCAGCTTTTTTTTACTTTTTTACCCAGCCCAATGGCCCACCAGGCATTGCCCAGATTCCTGTATAACCAGTCTACCTCTGACTGCAGTGTACTAACATTTCTCATACAAAGTTTAGCACATCAGTAAACTGATTTTAATTATTCATATCTTTGTAATTCCTGTTGTATAGCAATAATATGTATTGAAACTTCCACAAAGTTTATGTATTCTATAAGCCATGTGTAGTCGAGGTGAATGAGGAGGCTTGAGTTTTATGGTAAACTGTTTCGTTTCAGACTTGCCAACAAGCAAGATGTTGATGGTGCCTTGGATGAAATTGACCTGGTAGAATCTCTCAGTGTAGAGCAAGTGGTCAACAAATACAAGTGCCCTACGAGAGTGGAAACTTGTTCAGCTATCACTACACGCAAACATAAACCAGACAAACCTATAGCTGATGGCTTTCGGTAAGTTTTTGCTCATTATTGCCATATAAACATTGTCAATGTAATATTGTACAGTATAAGATATTCTGGAAGAAATGTTGACTGCATTCAATCTTTGTAGACAACTTTGCTTGTCTGATAGTAATATAGAAAAAGATGAAGTTAGAAAGCATTGGTAAATAGCTTTTTTTTTTTTAAATTCTGTAATGGAAGAGAATGATGTGTAGCCTGACCATGCTAGTTTTGTTTCATAGGTAAGTGGATGAGTTTGGGAGGGTGTGTAAATGAAGAAAGTTGAAAATGAACATAGATAAGAGTAAGGTGATCATCTTTCAACAAACCAGTCATATCCCACCAAGACAGTGTGGCCCAAAAAGAAAAGCAAAAGTTTTTCTTTTAACTTTAGTAATGTATACAGGAGAAGGAGTTACTAGCCCCCTTGCTCTCTGCATTTTAGTCACCTCTTATGACATGCATGGCTTACAAAGGAAGAATTCTGTTCCACTTCTCCATGGAGATAAGAGGAAATAAACAAGAACAAGAACTAGTAAGAAAATAGAAGAAAACCCAGAGGGGTGTGTATATATATGTTTGTACATGCATGTGTAGTGTGACCTAAGTGTAAGTAGAAGTAGCAAGATGTACATGAAATCTTGCATATTTATGAGACAGAGAAAAGACACCAGCAGCCCTACCATCATGTAAAACAGTTACAGGCTTTTGTTTTACACTCACTTGGCAGGATGGTAGTACCTCCCTGGGTGGTTGCTATCTACCAACCTACTACCTAGAAGAGTAATGTGATCTTTCTTTCTTTCTTTCAACACACCGGCCGTATCCCACCGAGGCGGGGTGGCCCAAAAGGAAAAACGAAAGTTTCTCCTTTTACATTTAGTAATATATACAGGAGAAGAGGTTACTAGCCCCTTGCTCCCGGCATTCTAGTTGCCTCTTACAACACGCATGGCTTACGGAGGAAGAATTCTGTTCCACTTCCCCATGGAGATAAGAGGAAATAAACAAGAATAAGAACTAGAAAGAAAATAGAAGAAAACCCAGAGGGGTGTGTATATATGTGCTTGTACATGTATGTGTAGTGTGACCTAAGTGTAAGTAGAAGTAGCAAGACGTACCTGAAATCTTGCATGTTCATGAGACAGAAAAAAGGACACCAGCAATCCTACCATCATGTAAAACAATTACAGGCTTTCGTTTTACACTCACTTGGCAGGACGGTAGTACCTCCCTGGGTGGTTGCTATCTACCAACCTACTACCTAGAAGAGTAATGTGATGAGGATATCAAATGAGTTAGAGAAAAATTGGATATAAGACTGGAGGGAGGGAGTATGGAAGAAGTGAGTGTGTTCAGATATTTGGGAGTAGACTTGTCGACAGATGGGTTTATGAAGGATGAGATAAATCATAGAATTGATAAAGAAAAAAAGGATGGGTGGTGCATTGAGGTATCTGTGGAGACAAAGAATGTTATCAATGGAGACAAAGAAGGGAATGTATGAGAGTATAATGGTACCAACACTCTTATATGGATGTGAAGCATGGGTTGTGAATGTTGCAGCAAGGAGGAGGCTGGAGGCAGTGTAGATGTCATGTTTAAGGACAATATGTGGTGTAAATATTATACAGAGAACTCATAGTGTGCAAATTAGGAGGAGGTGTGGAGTTACTAAAAGTATTATTCAGAGAGCTGAGGAGGGATTGTTGAGGTGGCTTTATCATATAGAGAGGATGGATTTAAATATGATGACCTGTAGGGTGTACAAATCTGTAGTGGAAGGAAGGAGGGGTAGGGGCCATCCTAGGAAAGGATGGAGGGAGGGGGTAAAAAAGGTTTTGTGTGCAAGGGGTTTGGCCATACAGCATGTATATGTGAGCATGTTAGATAGGGGTGAGTGGAGATAAGTGGTTTTTGGGACTTGACAAGCTGTTGGAGTGTGAGCCTCACTATCCTCATAAAAACTCTTTACAGCATTTAGTAACTTACTACCTATTCTATACACTTGCAACATGCCACATTGCTCTCCTATCCACCCTATCATATGCCTTTTCTAAATCCATATATGCAATGAAAACTTTCCTGCCTTTATCTAAATACTGTTCACTCATATGCTTCAATGTAAATACAGTGAAACCTCTACTTACGAGTGCGTCCACGTGCGAGTTTTTCCAGATACGAGCAGTTGCTCGGTCGATTTTTTTGCTTCCAGACGCGAGCGAAATTTCCAGATGCAAGTGGGCCTCAAGGGAGGTTCCTTGATGCTGGTGAGGGGCTCTTGTTCTTTATCTAGAGAATTGGATCTCAGTTGTTTGTTGGACTATCTTATTGAAATTTGGGCAATGTATAATGGAAAGATGCTTCTTAGAGTACACCAAAAATGAAAGAAATCGGACCATAAATAATGGAGTTCACTTCTCAGCCATTAGCCTCCCCTTAGCGGTATATTTTCATATGGTTTTTATGGTTGTATTCTCGTTTTTTTAGTCTCATTTGATAGAATAGAAGATATACTACAGAAATAGATATGATTTTGATTGGTTTCACAATGAAAAGTACCTTGAAACTGAGCTCAAAGTAGCAGAAATGTTCAATTCTTTGGCGATGTTCAAGAATAAACAAATGACGTCACCGTCCAATACCTGTCCAATTGACACTGCCCCTCAATCTTCACATATTGGGAAGCTCTTCAACATGCTAGGAAAAGTGGGAGCAAACATCATGAAGCAGCAGTGGAGGTAGCAGTGGCAGACATCATGAAGCAGCAGTGGTAGACAACATGAAGCAGCAGTGGCAGACATCATGAAGCAGCAGTGGTAGACAACATGAAGCAGTAGTGGCAGACAACATGAAGCAGCATTGGCAGACAATATGAAGCAGCATTGGCAGACAACATGAAGCAGCAGTGGCAGACATCATGAAGTAGCAGTGGTAGACATCATGAGGTAGCAGTGGCAGACAACATGAGGTAGCAGTGGCAGACAACATGAAGCAGCAGTGGCAAAGTGTAGCATTAAGAGTGTAGTACTTATAAGTCACTGACATTAAGAATGTAGCAATTATAAGTCACTCTATCTGACTTTTTTGGGTTATCCTAGGTTCTCTACACATGTAGTCAGGAGCAGGAATGGCTGCTGTCACCACCACTAGCCACATACATAATGACATGTATTTTATTCATTCTAGTGTATATATCATGTTTCTATGTTATTAATATTGTTTATTATGTCATATTACATGAATTGTGATAGATAAATAAGCCGTAGAGTTGATATTAGGGAAATTATTGAAATATTTTCTTGTGCCTGGAATTCCACTGGAACGAATTAATTCCATTTCAATTACATGTAATTTAAATGAAGAAAATTGACTCGGCAAATGAGCAAATCCAGATGCGAGGAAAGTCATGGAATGGATTAAATTCATAAGTAGAGGTTCCATTGTACTTGGTCTGTGCATCCCCTACCCATTCTAAAGCCTCCTTGTTTATCTGCAATCCTGCTCTCTGTCTTATCCTCTAATTCTTTCAATAATAACCCTGCCATACACTTTACCTGGTATACTCAGTAAACTTATTTCCCTATAATTTTTACAATCTCTTTTGTCTCCCTTTCCTTTATATAAAGGAAATATACATGCTCTCTGTCAGTCCTTAGGTACTGTCCCCCTCTTTCATACATTTATTGAACAAAAATACCAACCACTCCAAAACTATATCCTCCCCTGCTTTTAACATTTCTATCATGATTCCATTAGTTCCAGCTGCTTTAGCCCCTTTCATTCTACTCAATGCCTCATGCACCTTCCCCACACTCACATCCGGCTGTTCTTCACTCCTAAAAGATGTTATACCTCCCTGGCCAGTGCATAAAATTACTGCCTTCCTCTTTTCATCAATATTTAACAGTTCCTCAAAATTTTCCCGCCATCTTTCCAATACCTTGAACTCCCGATCTGCTAATTCCCCTATTCTATTTTTAATTGTCAAATTCATTTGTTCCCTAGGCTTTCTTAACCTATTTATCTCACTCTAAAATTTTTTTTAGTCTCAGCAAAATTTATTGACAGTGCCTCACCCACTTTATCAATAAATATGTATGTTACACAGTACAGCCACCTTTAGTAGGTCTTTGGTAATTTATAACTGTAGCATATTTTAGTTCTTGTGTATGCTTCATCCTATTTGTAAAGGAGTGACAGATACACATGTAATTAATATATAATTGTATTTCTTTGGCCAGGTGGTTGATAGATACCATAGTGGTTCATTATAAAGAAATTAACAAGCGGGTAGAAAGTGATCTCGAGGAGGAACGTGAGCAACTAAAAAAAGAGATGGAAGAAAGAAAAGAAAGGATAAGAAGACTCAGAGCAGAAAGGGAAAGACATGAGGCTTTGAGAAATGAGGCCAGATCAAGAGAAAGAGTTCAAGCAGTAGAAGAACATGATAGTGATGCCTCAGATGTTGCTACTGATGACATTATTCAGCACCCAGGGATAAGTGGAATTCCTAATGTAAGTTATTTCAGCCATCGTTGTTATTATACATTTTTCTTTTTCAACATACTGGCCATATCCCAATGAGGCAGGGTGACCCAAAAAGAAAAAACTAATTTTTTTTAAATTTAGTAATTTATACTGGAGAAGGGGTTACTAGCCCCTTGCTCCCAGCATTTTAGTTGCCTCATACGACATGTATGGCTTACAGAGGAAGAATTTTTTCTACTTCCCCATGGAGTATACTTTTTATGCTCATGTATATTTGTATCTTGTTCATGCATATTACTTTGTTCGCTGGGACTTAAAGCTCTTCATGATAGACCAGATTTTGTTAAAAATTTTACCCTACAGTAGTACCTTATAAGCAAATAAAAGAATTACACATGCTGGCCACTATAGAAGAAATCTGTTTTAATTTGAATTTACTAAAATGTAAATGTGAAGGAGCTCTGGCTTTTTTACATTGGGTGTAATAGGTTCAATAACTGTTAAAATATAAATTAGAGTAACAAAATGTTTGCAATATTAACATGGTTTCAAGGATCAATAATGCATTTCTGTTTAAGAGTTTAAATGATCCATTTGGAAAATGTCTTTATGTCATTCACACTGATTCTTGCCTCTGAGCTCCAGTAATGGTCCAACTCCTGCTTTATGCTCAGTGTTATGCCTGCTTTATCTCCAGTTGCATATCATTCTTTGAGTTTTATAGACAATATCACCTGGAACCCCTGGCTTTGATTAAATTTAGTTTGTAAGCAAAATACAGAATCTGGGGATTTGGTGAAACTTTGAGCCTACAGAATTTGAAAGATGGATTCACTGCTTGGTGGTCTAAAGCTGCAGAGCCAAAATGTTAATAAACTTGCAGCACTTGGGTATTTTAGTGATGAAATGTTCATCTCAAGGCTGGAAGTCCCAGATCCCATGAAGAAACTACCTGCCCTAGGAAATGGAGAGGCAGAGATGAGCGTGATCAAACTGAACTCACACCAATGAGGAATGAACCATGACTTCTCATGTTTAATGAGGACACTAACACTTTTAATTAATGGACCCCCTTTTAATGGATTTTGGAAACTGGCCAAATAATAATTGGCTGGGCAAATGTTTGAGTCATTAGACAAAATGGGAATATCAGGAGATTCTGGATTTTGTCTTTAGTGATGGTGTCGAGAGAGAGAGTCCAGTAATCTTCCAAATGTATTAACTAAGTCTGATGATTCTGACGTTTGTCCAGTATGGGCCAGTGTGTCTTCATCCAGAACCTGTCTGTTTCATAATTTTTAAGAAAAAATTAGGGTTATAAGTGAGGAATGCACTATACACTATTAATTCTTATAAAGTATTATTTATTCTTTCTTCACTCACTACAGAATTTTGGGTAAATTTTGGCTCTAATGTTTTCCAAACCATTACATATTGTTCTCAAGTAATTTATATGTAGTACTATATTTATATCTTGGATTCTTCAGTATTAAGTTACAGGTAAAATAAGAAAGTTCATTGCCAATTTTATTCTACAATAAGAATTCCATCATTTTAGGGTATTTTACCTCAGTCCAGAAAGGTGGAAGTTCATAAAGCAGAGAGAGATCATGTGAGTAATTCTATAGAAGAACAAGAGCTCAAAGAGCTGGGTTTTACCTCTCGCTCAGAACTTCAGGATTCGACCTCCTCCTCCCCTTCACCACAGGTCAGATCATTTACTTTTGGCTACAGTATTGAGCTTTGGGTTTATTCATAGTGTTTCTTTAGATTTGGCAGTGTAATAATAATAACAATAAATTATATCCTGACTGGAAGTATATGTGAACCCATCTTTTGCCTGAGTGTGAGGAGTTGCTGCAGAAGTTCTAAAAGACTATAGATATTATTAAAGAAAAAGGCTGGCACACCTGTGATATGTTATCTTACCTAGGATGAATGTCAGAAACTAATGGCTATCCAGGCTATTGGAGTTAAGTGCCAGTAAGTACTGCTAAGAGTCAAAGATGAAATTAATTGAAAACTGGGATACCTTTTTTGATACAGGTGTTATGTACAGGAGTAAAAGCTTTCCCCAGTTCAGTGAAGATAGCCAACAATGACCTGTCTGCGAGTTTAAACTAATATGTGGCAGTGATTTGAGAAAATTAAATGATTTGACGATTGCGAGAGGAAGAGAGACAAACAGATTTTTTTTTTTTTTTTTTTTTTACACAGGGTTTGACAAGGTTAAGGATCCCTAGCTTTATTGGCAAGCTATTTATGGTTAAGGATTCCTAACTTTATTGGCAAGCTAAGAGCTATTACCTACATCAGCTCATTTGAAAGCATTTTTATTGTTATGAGACATACAAGTAGGGAACAGGATGAAGTTGGAGCCATCCGTGGGCCAGCATTTTCATTTGATCAACTGACTTTATCTCGTTGACATCATTATGCTGTACAAATGTGTTCCATACTCAAGTCATCCTGGGTATATATGATCTCAGATGGAGTGATGTTCTGGAGAAGGGTAAGCCAGAGTGAAGTTGCTTTCTGCCTGTCTTGTGGCATAAAAGCTTGTTTCACACTGTCCTCGAAGTGGATCCAAGTGTGGTACTTTGACAATATTGGCCTTGTACATAACAGTAAGGCCACCCACATCCCTCCTGTGTTGAAGGCACTGCTGAAATGACAGATCTATCCAGGTGGCCTGGTGGCTAAAGCTCCCGCTTCACACACGGAGGGCCCGGGTTCGATTCCCGGTGGGTGGAAACATTTCGACACGTTTCTTTACACCTGTTGTCCTGTTCACCTAGCAGCAAATAGGTACCTGGGTGTTAGTCGACTGGTGTGGGTCGCATCCTGGGGGACAAGATTAAGGACCCCAATGGAAATAAGTTAGACAGTCCTCGATGACGCACTGACTTTCTTGGGTTATCCTGGGTGGCTAACCCTCCGGGGTTAAAAATACAAACGAAATCCTATCCTATCCTATCCTATGGGTCCAGGCGAGAGATGAGACTTCTTGCTCTGTTCTCCACTCTGTCAAGCAGTCGCAGATGAGAGGGGGGGCAGGCAAACCAAGAAAGTGGGGCATACTCAAGGTGTGAGCGTACTTGTGCCTCGTACAGAATCTTGCAACCCCTACTGTCAAGCAGATACGAGATACGGCGAAGTGCTGTAAGCTTCCTGGCTGCCTTGTTTGCTAGATTTACAACATGGTTCTTCATGGTTAGTTTGGAGTCAAATTTCACCCCAAGGATATCAACTTCTCCAGGTGCCAACACCCTCCCATTCATCCTTACTACTGCACCAGCATTACCATCATGGTGCCTAGAGACGATCGTCATTTGAGTTTGTATTTCCCCAAGCTGATATAGCTCTTAGCTGGTGATTGATGTAGCTTAGAGCAGCTGGCATTTCTTCTCTTGGATAAGTGAATGTCAGTGTACAGTGGGGGGACAGATTCAGTATAGCAAATATGTATTGTAGATTAAGCCTCAGGAAGGCTGTAGATATGGCTCTAAGAATGAAGAGAGGTCACTGGGAGCTGTAGATGCTATAATAGCAAAATTTCTGAACCTAGTAAAAGTTGTGTGTATGAAGGACAATAATAAAATCCCCCAAAATAAAGGATATGGAGAAAATATACAAAAGCAAAACTTTCTTGGCATTTATTATACACATAGCCACAGGACTATGAATAAGGCAAGTAAACTAAGATTAATTATGTGCACAGGAAGCATAGCTATTATTGCAGTAACTGAAATGACATACATACTGCATGGCACATTCTTTCTTTCTTTCTTGGTGGGATACGGCTGATGTGTTGAGAGAAAGAAAGATTACCAAGAAGTATGTATGATGAGGATAATTCAGTTTAGGTGTCAAATTTTTTTATCTGCAGATCATAAATGACTGAGAGAACATCTGGATAGTGTTATGTTATATTATCATTTTATTAGTATAGCAGCAGTCTTTAGAGAGGGCATGGAAGCATTTTATTTCCCTGCCAACTCTTGGCTTCGGTTCAGCCAAGGTGTCCCCTCAAGGGAGTTCTTTTGATGCCAGTGATGTGCTCTTGATCTAAGGAATTGGACCTGTGTTTTTCTTCCTTGGATTGAATCTGAATGCCTCCAAATCTCCCAGGTGCTGTATGACCCCTCTGGGTTTAGCACTCCCCCATAAATGTAATAACAACAACAATAATTTTTTAACACACCGGCCATCTGCCACTGAGGTAGGGTAACCCATAAAAGAAGAAATACTTTCACCATCACTCACTCCATCACTGTCTTGCCAGAGGCACACCAGTACCACAGTTCAGATGCCCCTCCACACTGCAGTATCCCCACCCCTCCTTCAGAGTGCAGGACCTGAGTGTCCATTGTTCAATCCCTGGCTTGGGTGGAAATATTGGGCATGTTTCCTTACACCTGCTGTCCCTGTTCACCTAGCAGTAAGTACCAGGGTGTTAATCAGTGGTGTTGGTCACATCCTGGGGAGACAAAATTTAATTTTTGAAGAATGAAGGAGTATATTGCTTAGCCCCTGCTTGAGTGATCATTCAAATAGCAACTTTGTTTGTTGTTGTTGTGCTACTATTGGCTTTAGGTAGTTTGCCATTGTACATCTCCAGATACAAATACAGTAAGTAAGTTAAGGATAAATTAGAGAGTAGTATAGAGTAAGTAATGATGCTTGATGCACATCATAACATTTCTTAGAAATGATCCACACTGTTTTGGAGATCTTGGTTATATACTGGATGTGAGTTTTGAATTTGAAATTGATGGCCTAAGAATTTTTTCTCATCTTGTTTTATAATGAGTGTATTATTTACCAACAAATTTTGTTGAAAATAAGAAAAAGTTTTGGAGTGAGATTAACAAGTTAAGAAAGCCTAGAGAACAAATGGATTTGTGTGGAACTATCTCCGATATTTTGTGATGGACGCTGTGTCAGCTGATGGTCTAGAAAGATGAGGTGAATATAGAATTGATGAGGAAAGAGTGAGTGGTGCAATTTTAGGAGTCTGTGGAGCATAAAGAACTTGTCCTGGATAGTAAGAGGGAATATGAATTATTAGTTTTACCAACGCTCTTTATGGGTGTGAAGCTTTAGTTCTGAATGCTTGTCAGCAGGTGAGAAGGCTTGAGCAGTGAGATGTCTTGATCTGAGGGAATGCTGTGTGGATAACTGATGCAGAATTCTAGGTTTGGACTTAGGGGAGAGGCGATTACAAATGTATCCAGAGTGGTTTTAGGAACGGCTTGCTGAGGTAGGTAACCTAGAGAGAAATGGAGGAAACAGAATGACTTCCAAGGAAAGTACACAGTTGATGGAGTGCAGTGTAAAGTGAGGACTGAGTGTAGGTTGATCCTTTCAGGACATGCATGACCGCTGTCCTGTTATAGGAGTGAAAAAAAAAATAATTATTTACCATTATATTCAATTGTATATTATTAACTCTATTCCCAGACATTATGTAAAAAGTTGTGTCAGTTTTAATAGTGAGTCTATTGGTCATCATCCATGTTGATATCTTTATGAGTTCTGCATTAACAGTATTTATTTATTTTTTTTTTTATTATCACACTGGCCGATTCCCACCAAGGCAGGGTGGCCCGAAAAAGAAAAACTTTCACCATCATTCACTCCATCACTGTCTTGCCAGAAGGGTGCTTTACACTACAGTTTTTAAACTACAACATTAACACCCCTCCTTCAGAGTGCAGGCACTGTACTTCCCATCTCCAGGACTCAAGTCCGGCCTGCCGGTTTCCCTGAACCCCTTCATAAATGTTACTTTGCTCACACTCCAACAGCACGTCAAGTATTAATAACCATTTGTCTCCATTCACTCCTATCAAACATGCTCACGCATGCCTGCTGGAAGTCCAAGCCCCTCGCACACAAAACCTCCTTTACCCCCTCCCTCCAACCTTTCCTAGGCCGACCCCTACCCCGCCTTCCTTCCACTACAGACTGATACACTCTTGAAGTCACTCTGTATCGCTCCATTCTCTCTACATGTCCGAACCACCTCAACAACCCTTCCTCAGCCCTCTGGACAACAGTTTTGGTAATCCCGCACCTCCTCCTAACTTCCAAACTACGAATTCT
This sequence comes from Cherax quadricarinatus, assembly GCF_038502225.1. Lineage (NCBI taxonomy): Eukaryota > Metazoa > Arthropoda > Malacostraca > Decapoda > Parastacidae > Cherax > Cherax quadricarinatus. The sequence continues at coordinate 3,904,106 of NC_091321.1, read as the reverse complement.
CTGCATTATATTCACACCACACATTGCCCTCAGACATGACATCTCCACTGCCTCCAGCCTTCTCCTCGCTGCAACATTCATCACCCATGCTTCACACCTATATAAGAGCGTTGGTAAAACTATACTCTCATACATTCCCCTCTTTGCCTCCAAGGACAAAGTTCTTTGTCTCCACAGACTCCTAAGTGCACCACTCACCCTTTTCCCCTCATCAATTCTATGATTCACCTCATCTTTCATAGACCTATCCGCTGACACGTCCACGTATTGTTGAGGAAAACTGGATCTGGATGGGAGATGACAAAAATTGTGTTATCTGCAAACAGAATCAATTTAAGTTCCTGTAATGCACTAGGAAGGTCATTGATGTAGATGAGAAGGAGTAGAGGGTCAAATAAAATGCCTTGAGTCAGTGGGAAGTTAGTGGCAAGTGTGTGAGGAAAGGTGTATTGTTGTCCTGTGCCTCGCTCACTGAGCATGTCCAGTATAAATGAGCAGCTACTGACGATACCACAGCCTAAGCAAACATCCTTACAGTCATAAATATTCAATCCCTGGTTCCTGGTCAATCTATTCAGAACTAATCTGAGTGCTCTGTATGTGCATAAAAGGAGCATATACAAAGTATAAATGCATTTGGTAAAAATCTAACCAAGAAAAAATAATACGTATAACACTGTCTTCATAAGTAACCCCATTGTTAAAAGAGCGAGTCACTTGTTCATATGTAATAAATTGGCTCCAGAGGGCCATTGTTGTAAATGGGGAACATTGCAAGTCAGGGCCCTACTGTATTGCTTGAGAGTTTTGTTAGTTTTTCTGTTTGCATTTTTTTCTTTTAAATACAGGCAGGCCCCATTTTATAGCACTTCACTTTACAGCATTTCGCTAGTGCAGCAGTTTTCATTTATACCCATTCTTTATATATTCACCACTCACTAATAGCTCATGACAAAAATATTTTATGGTAAGTAATGTGTGTACTGTATATGCATTTTTTAGGAATAGCTCTGTTGCTCACTTAATATATGATAGTGTAAACATGTTATCAGACTTTTATTTTTTATTTTATTTTTTAACACGATGGCTGCCTCCCACTGAGGCAGAGTGACCCAGAAAAGAAAGAAACACTTTCACTATCATTCAATACTTTCACCATCATTCACACTATATCACTGTCTTTGCAGAGGCACACAGGTATGACAGTTTAGATGTCACTCCTAACAGGACTGGCAGCCAGACTGTGGGATTGCTCGTTGATCTTCACTATATCATCAGATCAGGCTTTTATATACATTTGAAAGTAAAAAAAGGCTGTGTTTCACTTTACAGTGATTTTCACGTTACAGCAGTAGCATGGAACCTAACATGCTCCATAAGTGGGGCCCACCTGTAAATAAAAATGATTTCGGGTAGGGAGGTTTCACTTTTGAAATTATTAAATATTTCTTATAATTCAGTATACTGTGAGACTTAATGGAGTGGGAGACTGGGTATACCTCCTTCATTATCATTGTTAATACAGTATGTACATTTTCCAGGAGTCTCCTGACTGTATACCAGCAACAGAAGCAGCAGCAGCAACAACAGTAGAAACAGTAGCAACATTGGAAACAGTAACAGCAGCAGCAACAGCAGTTAGTTCCCCAGTGAAAGCCTCTGTGTCTCCTGCCACTGAGAGAGAGGATTCACCTGTGCCTGGCCCTACCAGATCTCACCGGGTCATTCTTGTCCAGGAATCTCCCACACACCAAGCTACTTCTGCTCAGGAATTGTCAGGATCTAACTTCTCTTCTAGCACTCCCAGAGATGATGACAGTGGGATTCTTGAATCTAGTAATACTAGTATTGGAAAAGGTAAAATGTCATTGCCCGTTATTTACCTAAATCTCTCTAATTAAGTCACTCTTTATGTATTTTTTTTTAACAAGTTGGCCGTCTCCCACTGAGGCAGGGTGACCCAAAAAGAAAGAAAATCCCCAAAAAGAAAATACTTTCATCATCATTCAACATTTTCACCTCACTCATAAATAATCACTGTTTTTGCAGAGGTGCCCAGAACACAACAGTTTAGAAGCACATATGTATAAAGATACACAACATATCCCTCCAAACTGCTAATATCCCAAACCCCTCCTTTAAAGTGCAGGCATTGTACGTCCCATTTCGAGTACTCAAGTCCGGCTATATAAAAATAACTGGTTTCCCTGAATCCCTTAGCTAAATATTACCCTGCTCACACTCCATCAGCTCATCATGTCCCAAATACCATTCGTCTCCATTCACTCCTATCTAATGCTCAAGCATGCTTGCTGGAAGTCCAAGCCCCTCTCCCACAAAACCTCCTTTACCCCCTCCCTCCAACTTTTTCGAGGACGACCCCTACCCCGCCTTCCTTTCCCTACAGATTTATACGCTTTCCATGTCATTCTACTTTGATCCATTCTCTCTAAATGACCAAACCACTTCAACAACCCCTCTTCACCCCTCAGACTAATAATTTTATTAACTCCACACCTTCTCCTAATTTCCACACTGAATTCTCTGCATAATATTTACACCACACATTGCCCATAGACAGGACAAGCATTTACAACCCAAGCTTCACACCCATATAAGAGTGTTGGTACTACTATACATTTATACATTCCCTTCTTTGTATCCATAGATAATGTTTTTTTTGTCTCCACATATACCTCAATGCACAACTCACCTTTTTTCTTTCATAAATTCTGTGGTTAACCTCATCCTTCATGTATCCATCTACTGACACGTCAACTCCCAAATATCTGAAAACATTCACTTCTTCCATACTCCTCCTCTCCAATTTGATATCCAATTTTTCTTTATCTAAATTATTTGATACCCTCATCACCTTACTCTATTCTATGTTCACTTGCAAATTCCTACCTTTACATACTCTCCCAAACTCATCCACTAGCCTTTGCAACTTTTCTTTAGAATCTCCTATAAGCACAGTATCATCAGCAAAAAGTAACTGTGTCAATTCCCATTTTGTATTTGATTCCCCATAATTTAATCCCACCCCTTTCCCCAACACCCTTGCATATACTTCTTTTACAACCTCATCTATAAATATATTAAATATCCATGGTGACATTACAAATCCCTGTCTAAGACCCACCTTTACTGGGAAGTAGTCTCCCTCTCTTCTACACACCCTAACCGGAGCCTCATTATCCTCATAAAAACTCTTTACAGCATTTAGTAACTTACTACCTATTCCATATACTTGTAACATCTGCCACATTGCTCCCCTATCCACTCTATCATATGCCTTTTCTAAATTCCACAAATGCAATGAAAGCTTCCCTACGTTTATTTAAATCCTGTTCACATATATGCTTCAATGTAAACACCTGATCTACACATCCCCTACCCATTCTAAAACCTCTTTGCTCATCCGCAAACCTACATTTTGTCTTGCCTCTAATTCTTTCGATGATAACCCTACCATACACTTTTCCTGGTATACTCAGTAAACTTCTTTCTTTCTTTCTTTCAACACACTGGCTGTATCCCACCGAGGCAGGGTGGCCCAAAAGGAAAAACAAAAGTTTCTCCTTTTACATTTAGTAATATAAACAGGAGAAGGGGTTACTAGCCCCTTGTTTCTGGCATTTTAGTCGCCTCTTACAACACACATGGCTTACGGAGGAAGAATTCTGTTCCACTTCCCCATGGAGATAAGAGGAAATAAACAAGAACAAGAATTAGAAAGAAAATAGCAGAAAACCCAGAGGGGTATGTGTATATATATGCTTGTACATGTATGTGTAGTGTGACCTAAGTGTAAGTAGAAGTAGCAAGATGTACCTGAAATCTTGCATGTTTATGAGACAGAAAAAAGGACACCAGCAATCCTACCATTATGTAAAACAATTACAGGCTTTCGTTTTACACTCCCTTGGCAGGACGGTAGTACCTCCCTGGGCGGTTGCTGTCTACCAACCTACTACCTAGGACTCAGTAAACCTATTCCTCTATAATTTTTACAATCTCTTTTGTCCCCCTTCTCTTTATATAAGGGCATTATACATGCTCTCTGCCAATCCCTAGGTACCTTCCTCTCTCTCATACATTTATTAAACAAAAATACCAACCACTCCAACACTATACCCCTCCCCCTGCTTTTAACATTTCTGTCATGATCCCATCAGTTCCAGCTGCTTTACCTCCTTTCATTCTCCGTAATGCCTCACGCACCTCCCCCACAGTCACCTCCTGCTCTTCTTCACTCCTAAAAGATGGTATACCTCCCTGGCCATTGCATGAAATTACCGCCTCCCTTTCTTCATCGATATTTAAAAGTTCCTCAAAATATTCGCCCCATCTACCCAATACCTCCATCTCCCCATCTACTAACTCCCCTACTCTGTTTTTAACTGACAAATCCATTCGTTCCCTAGGCTTTCTTAACTTGTTAAACTCCAAAATTTTTTTTTATTTTCATTAAAATTTCTTGACAATGCCTCTCCCACTCTATCATCTGCTCTCCTTTTGCACTCTCTCACCACTCTCTTCACCTTTCTTTTACTCTCCATATACTCTACTCTTCTTATAACACTTCTGCTTTGTAAAAACCTCTCATAAGCTACCTTTTTCTCTTTTATCACACCCTTTACTTCATCATTCCACCAATCGCTCCTCTTTCCTCCTGCACCCACCCTCCTATAACCAGAAACTTCTGCCCCACATTCTAATACTGCATTTTTAAAACTATTCCAACCCTCTTCAACCCCCCTCTCCCCCTTCACTACTCATACTTGCACCAGCCCACCTTTCTGCCAATAGTTGCTTATATCTCACCCGAACTTCCTCCTCCCTTAGTTTATACAGTTTCACCTCCCTCTTACTTGTTGTTGGCATTTTCCTCTTGTCCCATCTACCTCTTACTCTAACTGTAGCTACAACTAAATAATGATCCGATATATCAGTTGCCCTCTATAAACATGTACATCCTGGAGCCTACCCATCAACATTTTATCCACCAATACATAATCTAACAAACTACTTTCATTATGTGCTATTATCATACCTTGTATGTTTATTTATCCTTTTTTTCATAAAATATGTATTACTTATTACCAAACCGCTTTCTACACATAGCTCGATTAAAGGCTCCCCCATTTTCATTTACTCCTGGCACCCAAAATTTACGTACTACTCCCTCCACAATATTTTTACCCACTTTAGCATCGAAATCCCCAACTACAAGTACTCTCACACTTGGTTCAAAACTCCCCATTCACTCACTCAACATTTTCCAAAATCTCTCTCTCTCTCCTCTACACTTCTCTCTTCTCCAGGTGCATATGCGCTTACTATAACCCATTTTTCACATCCAACCTTTATTTTACTCTACATAATCCTTGAATTAATACATTTATAGTCCCTCTCTTCCTGCCATAACTTATCCTTCAACATTATTCCAACTCCTTCTTTAGCTCTAGCTCTATTTGAAACCCCCTGACCTAATCCCATTTATTCCTCTCCACTGAAACTCTCCCACCCCCTTCAGCTTTGTTTCACTTAAAGCCAGGACATCCAGCTTCTTCTCATTCATAACATCCACAATCATCTCTTTCTTATCATTCTCACAACATCCATGCACATTCAGACATCTCACTTTGACAGTTTTCTTCTTCTTATTCTTTTTAGTAATTATTACAGGAAAAGGGGTTACTAGCCCATTGTCCCCAGCATTTTAGTTGACTTTTACAAAACGCATGGATTACGGAGAAAAGATTCTTATTCCGCTTCCCCATGGATATAAAAGGAAAAGTAATAAGAACAAGAACTATTAAGATAAAATCAAAGAAAACTCAGATGAGTGTGCATAAATAAACGTGTACATGTATGTGTAGTGTGACCTAAGTGTAGTAGTAGCAAGATGTACCTGTAATCTTGTATATTTATGAGACAAACAGAAGGCACCAGCAATCCTTCCATCATGTAAAACAATTTCAGGCTTTCGTTTTACACTTACTTGGCAGGATGGTAGTACCTCCCTGGGTGGTTGCTGTCCACCTACCTACTATATTAATATTAATATTATAACCTGTAATTGTTTTACATGATGGTAGGATTGCTGATGCTTTTTTTGTCTCATAAATATGCAAGATTTCTGGTTATCTCCATGGGGAAGTGGAACAGAATTCTTCCTCTGTAAGCCATGCATGTTGTAAGAGGTGACTAAAATGCCAGGAACAAGGGGCTAGTAACCCCTTCTCCTGTATAAATTACTAAATTTAATAAGAAACTTTCGTTTTTCTTTTTGGGCCAACCTGCCTCGGTGGGATATGGCCGGGTTGTTGAAAGAAAGAAAAGATATGTATTATATTTATTTATTTTAACTTGCAGCGTGTAGTGCTCCAAAACTTGATCTCTCAAATGAAGAGAGAGCTGATGAATGTGTCCCAATTGATTCTGATGATGAAATGTTTGATATTTCTTCACTTTCTAATCAAGTACTAAGAGAAAGCACGAGCCCATTCACTGTCTGTACTGCATCCAATCCTTCAATCATCAGCTATGTTAAAGGTAAGTACCTAAATGCTTTTTGTTTTGTAGTTAGCCATTTTTACATAACAATAATGATAATATTTATAGCTGGAGTTGTAAGAGAAGTGATGGCAGGGGTATTGGGTAGAGGTGTGAGATTGGAAGATAAAGACTAATACAAATTGGAGTTGTCACAGTTGCTTTTTAATGATGACATGATGCTTTTGGGAGATTCTGAAGAAGAGCTGCAAAGGTTGGTGTATGAATTTGGGAGGGTATATAAAAGAACAAAAAGATTAGGTGATGAAAGATTGGATATCAGATTGGAGGGAGAGAGTATGGAGGAGGTGAATGTATTCAGATATTTGGGAGTGGACGTGTCAGCGGATGGGTCTATGAAAGATGAGGTGAATCATAGAATTGATGAGGGGAAAAGGGTGAGTGGTGCACTTAGGAGTCTGTGGAGACAAAGAACTTTGTCCTTGGAGGCAAAGAGGGGAATGTATGAGAGTATAGTTTTACCAACGCTCTTATATGGGTGTGAAGCATGGGTGATGAATGTTGCAGCGAGGAGAAGGCTGGAGGCAGTGGAGATGTCATGTCTGAGAACAATGTGTGGTGTGAATATAATGCAGAGAATTCGTAGTTTGGAAGTTAGGAGGAGGTGCGGGATTACCAAAACTGTTGTCCAGAGGGCTGAGGAAGGGTTGTTGAGGTGGTTCGGACATGTGGAGAGAATGGAGCGAAACAGAATAACTTCAAGAGTGTATCAGTCTGTAGTGGAAGGAAGGCAGGGTAGGGGTCGGCCTAGGAAAGGTTGGAGGGAGGGGGTAAAGGAGGTTTTGTGTGCGAGGGGCTTGGACTTCCAGCAGGCATGCGTGAGCGTGTTTGATAGGAGTGAATGGAGACAAATGGTTTTTTAATACTTGACATGCTGTTGGAGTGTGAGCAAAGTAACATTTATGAAGGGGTTCAGGGAAACCGGCAGGCCGGACTTGAGTCCTGGAGATGGGAAGTACAGTGCCTGCACTCTGAAGGAGGGGTGTTAATGTTGCAGTTTAAAAACTGTAGTGTAAAGCACCCTTCTGGCAAGACAGTGATGGAGTGAATGATGGTGAAAGTTTTTCTTTTTCGGGCCACCCTGCCTTGGTGGGAATCGGCCAGTGTGATAATAAAAAAAAATATAAAAGAACGAAATTAAAAGTGAACATTAAACTGTTAATGCATATTCCTTTTATTTTAAAGTTCTAAAGTGTAACTCTGCTGAGTACCATTGTACTCTATTTTATACTTTCATCATTTTACAGTTTTACATACAACTATCACTGTAAACTACCAAGCAATTTTGTTAATATTTCATTAATGATACAACACTTCCTTTAAAAAGTTTTCCATCTGACTCTTGGCACTGTTTCCTTTTTTTTTCCATCAAAAATGCTGATACTCACTGTAATATGTATACAGAATTGTTGAATCACACAAAGTTCACTTTCTAGTATCAGGCTCTTAATAAATTGTAGTATGAATCTCAGAATATGATGTGTGTATCCTATACAACATACACACTAGTACAAGGAAGCCATTAAACTTCTTGAGAACTTTTATCATCGTTCTGGCAATATTTCTGATTTTTTTTTATTATTGTCACACTGGCCGATTCCCACCAAGGCAGGGTGGCCCGAAAAAGAAAAACTTTCACCATCATTCACTCCATCACTGATATCTACTGGTAATATGTTGAAAAGTCTTGTGGAATGGATGTTGACATAATGTTCTCTAATTGTATCCCTGGCCCTACTCTTCACTGGGCTTGTTCCACACTTTCTTTTGTATTTTTCTCTACAGTAAGGTGTTAAAATAATGAGACGGTTAGGGACCAGACTCTCAGTTATCTTTCATGTGTATATTATCAGGTATATTTTTGTGGTGGGTATTTTTGTTTAACAAATGTATGAAAGAGGGGAAGGTACCTAGGGATTGGCAAAGAGCATGTATAGTCCCTTTATATAAAGAGAAGGGGGACAAAAGAGATTGTAAAAATTATAGAGGAATAAGTTTACTGATGAGTTTGGGAATGTGTGTAAAGGTAGAAAGTTGAAAGTGAACATAGAAAAGAGTAAGGTGATGAGGGTGTCAAATGATTTGGATAAAGAAAAATTGAATATCAAATTGGGGAGGAGGAGTATGGAAGAAGTGAATGTTTTCAGATACTTGGGAGTTGACGTGTCGGCGGATGGATTTATGAAGGATGAGGTTAATCATAGAATTGATGAGGGAAAAAAGGTGAGTGGTGCGTTGAGGTATATGTGGAGTCAAAAAACGTTATCTATGGAGGCAAAGAAGGGTATGTATGAAAGTATAGTAGTACCAACACTCTTATATGGGTGTGAAGCTTGGGTGGTAAATGCAGCAGCGAGGAGACGGTTGGAGGCAGTGGAGATGTCCTGTTTAAGGGCAATGTGTGGTGTAAATATTATGCAGAAAATTCGGAGTGTGGAAATTAGGAGAAGGTGTGGAGTTAATAAAAGTATTAGTCAGAGGGCAGAGGAGGGGTTGTTGAGGTGGTTTGGTCATTTAGAGAGAATGGATCAAAGTAGAATGACATGGAAAGCATATAAATCTATAGGGGAAGGAAGGCGGGGTAGGGGTCGTCCTCGAAAGGGTTGGAGAGAGGGGGTAAAGGAGGTTTTGTGGGTAAGGGGCTTGGACTTCCAGCAAGCGTGCGTGAACGTGTTAGATAGGAGTGAATGGAGACGAATGGTACTTGGGACCTGACGATCTGTTGGAGTGTGAGCAGGGTAATATTTAGTGAAGGGATTCAGGGAAACCGGTTATTTTCATATAGTCGGACTTGAGTCCTGGAAATGGGAAGTACAATGCCTGCACTTTAAAGGAGGGGTTTGGGATATTGGCAGTTTGGAGGGATATGTTGTGTATCTTTATATGTGTATGCTTCTAGACTGTTGTATTCTGAGCACCTCTGCAAAAACAGTGATAATGTGCGAGTGTGGTGAAAGTGTTGAATGATGATGAAAGTATTTTCTTTTTGGGGATTTTCTTTCTTTTTTGGGTCACCCTGCCTCGGTGGGAGACGGCCGACTTGTTGAAAAAAAAAAAAAAAAAACCCAGGAAAAGTGTACGGTAGGGTTATAATTGAAAGAATTAGAGGTAAGACAGAATTTAGAATTGCTGATGAGCAAGGAGGTTTCAGAGTGGGTAGGGGATGTGTAGATCAAGTGTTTACATTGAAGCATATATGTGAACAGTATTTAGATAAAGGTAGGGAAGTTTTAATTGCATTTATGGATTTAGAAAAGGCATATGATAGAGTGGATAGGGGAGCAATGTGGCAGATGCTGCAAGTATATGGAATAGGTGGTAAGTTACTAAATGCTGTAAAGAGTTTTTATGAGGATAGTGAGGCTCAGGTTAGAGTGTGTAGAAGAGAGGGAGACTACTTCCCGGTAAAAGTAGGTCTTAGACAGGGATGTGTAATGTCACCATGGTTGTTTAATATATTTATAGATGGGGTTGTAAAAGAAGTAAATGCTAGGGTGTTCGGAAGAGGGATGGGATTAAATTATGGGGAATTAAATAAAAAATGGGAATTGACACAGTTGCTTTTTGCTGATGATATTGTGCTTATGTGAGATTTTAAAGAAAAATTGCAAAGGTTAGTGGATGAGTTTGGGAGTGTGTGTAAAGGTAGAAAGTTGAAAGTGAGCATAGAAAAGAGTAAGGTGATGAGGGTATCAAATGATTTAGATAAAGAAAAATTGGATATCAAATTAAGGAGGAGGAGTATGGAAGAAGTGAATGTTTTCAGATACTTGGGAGTTGACGTGTCAGTGGATGGATTTATGAAGGATGAGGTTAATCATAGAATTGATGAGGTAAAAAAGGTGAGTGGGGCATTGAGGTATATGTGGAGTCAAAAAACGTTATCTATGGAGGCAAATAAGGGAATGAATGAAAGTATAGTAGTACCAACTCTCTTATATGGGTGTGAAGCTCGGGCTGTAAATGCTGCAGCGAGGAGGCCGCTGGAGGCAGTGGAGATATCCTGTCTTAGGGCAACGTGTGGTGTAAATATTATGCAGAAATTTCGGAGTGTGGAAATTAGGAGAAAGTGTGGAGTTAATAAGAGTATTAGTCAGAGGGCTGAAGAGGGGTTGTTGAGGTGGTTTGGTAATTTAGAGAGAATGGATTAAAGTAGGATGACATGGAGAGCATTTAAATCTGTAGGGGAAGGAAGGAGGGGTAGGGGTCGTCCTCGAAAAGGTTGGAAGGGGTAAGGGAGGCTTTGTGGGCGAGGGGCTTGGACTTCCAGCAGGCATGCATGAGCATGTTCAATAGGAGTGAATGGAGATGAATGGTATTTGGGACCTGACGATCTGTTGGAGTGTGAGCAGGGTAATATTTAGTGAATGGATTCAGGGAAACCGGTTATTTTTATATAGCCAGACTTGAGTCCTGGAAATGGGAAGTACAATGCCTGCACTCTAAAGGAGGGGTTCAGGATATTAGCAGTTTGGAGGGATATGTTGTGTATCTTTATATGTATATACTTCTAAACTCCTAGGTAGTAGGTTGGTAGACAGCAACCGCCAAGTGAGTGTAAAACAAAAGCCTGTAAGATTGCTGGTGTCATTTTTTCTGTCTCATTAACATGCAAGATTTCAGGTACGTCTTGCTACTTCTACTTACACCTAGGTCACACTACACATACATGTACAAGCATATATATACACACCCCTCTGAGTTTCCTTCTATTTTCTTTCTAGTTCTTATTCTTGTTTATTTCCTCTTATCTCCATGGGGAAGTGGAACTGAATTCTTCCTCCGTAAGCCATGCGTGTTGTAAAAGGCGACTAAAATGCCGGGAGCAAGGGGCTAGTAACCTCTTCTCCTGTATATATTACTAAATGTAAAAGGAGAAACTTTCGTTTTTCCTTTTGGGCCACCCCGCCTCGGTGGGATGCGGCCGGTGTGTTGAAAGAAAGAAAGAAGACTTTTAAACTGTTGTATTATGGGCACCTCTGCAAAAACAGTGATTATGTGTGAGTGAGGTAAAAGAGTTGAATGATGATGAAAGTATTTTCTTTTTGGGGATTTTCTTTCTTTTTTTTTTTTTGGTCACCCTGCCTCGTTGGGAGACAGCTGACTTGTTAAAAAAAAAAAATTAAATGCAGTAATGGTTAAACAAAGTATTACTTCTTTTAGGAGAACAATTGGAGTTGGAATCTACAATTAAACCCTCCAAGAAGAAATCTTTCTTGAGACGCTACCACAAGACTGCTCCACTAATGCTAAATGGATCTGCTAGTGCAGCAAGTGATCAAGAGCTTAATCACACTTCCAGGGTTCCCCCTACACTAGCATGACAGAAGTTTTAAGCATTACATGAGGTGAAAGTACGTCCACCTTATAATGCTCTGATCTTGTGTTGTGTGTAAATACTGCGCTGTACTGCACAAAGGCATTTCACTGCTTGAGGTTTATACAGATCAGTTTAGTACAACATGACATGGTTAACAGAACAGTTTTAGATCAAAACATTGTTATAAACTATAGTAAATTTTTGCATCTGTTATTTATTGCTTATTTGTTATAAACTGTAGTAAATTTGTGCGTCTGTTATTTATTGCTTATTTGTTTTCTTACGATATAAAAATTAGCTAAGATTCAACTTCATTTTCAATGCAGACTCACAGACACTATCTTGGAGTAACTTATGTTTTGATTTAAAACTTTTTGTTAGTAAAGTTAAAGGTATCCTTACCAAAATCTATTGTTTTTAATTATGAAAATGTGCTGAACCTGTTGGAGTCATCAGCACTAAGATTTTGACAAGGAAGTGTCCTCACTATTGAAACCAAAGAAAGTACATGTACACTTGGTTTCCATCCATGAACTAGGCAAGGGTGACAGTTGCTACCAAAGGACAATCCATGGGATATCCCACACCATATAAAGGTGACTCAGTTTTGGGGAAGAGAGGCAACCGAGAGCCTCTAGAGAAGTACTTTTAAAGAAATTGATTTCTGATTAATCCTCTTATTTTATTAATGACCAAAAATTAGTTATAGTTGCAAGTGTTTTGTTTCTTCATATAAAATTTGCAGAATTAGCCTGTCTGGTTTATTTCAAGGTATGTAGCGGTGTAGGTTTGTGTCTAGTAATTGGCTTTTTAATAAAGGCCTTGAAAAGTGCCTCTAACTTTCTATGACGATGAAAATGCCTGTTTAGTTATTAAGGCATTATGCAGAAGTTGCGGCCATATCATGTATATAGCTAGGTCTTGATTAGTGTGAAAAATGAAGAATCCCTCGAAGTGGTCACATTATACAAATTCGCACCTCAAATTACATGTAACTTTTACGCATGATTTGAAGAGCTTGGAAAAAACTAGCATTAATTAATTTTGCACGTAATTGAAATTCACATTGTTCAAACTCACACTAATCGAGACATGGTTGTATTCCAACAAGAGTTGTGTCTCAAACTAGTTTTATATTTCCAGGCAAAGGTTTGCCATATGATTATTAGAATAGATTTTTTGTGAAAAGGGTGTTAAACATATAAGTTTTATATGTACAGTATTATAAATGAGCTTTTATGACAAATAATCATGATAATTTCCTAACAATATTTTGAAAATCCATCTAAGTCTGATTGCTAATTAGTATTTTTAGGCAAGAGAAAATATAAATATTTATATTACTTTTATAGCAAAATATGACACCCAGTGGTATGAGAAAATTATTAACCCTTTCAGGGTTTTGGCCGTACTGGTACGGCTTATGGACCAGGGTCCATGACATACTAGTACTCATAAATTCTAGCGCCTTCAAATCTAGTGAGAGAAAGCTGGTAGGCCTACATATGAAAGAATGGGTCTATGTGGTCAGTGTGCACAGTATAAAAAAAATCCTGCAGCACACAGTGCGTAATGAGAAAAAAAAAAACTTTGACAGTGTTTTTGGATTAAAACAGCGACTTTGCGCTGTATTTTCGTATGGTATTTATTGTTGTATTCTAGTTTTCCTGGTCTCATTCTATAGAATGGAAGACATATTACAGAAATTGAGATGATTTTGAATAGTTTTACAATGAAAAGTACCTTGAAATTGAGCTCAAAGTAGCAGAAATGTTCAATTTTTACCAAAGTTCAAAAGTAAACAAATCATGCTAAGCGTCCAATACATGTCAACTGGTGAGTCTAATATTCTTTCACAAGTGCGCCGATATTATTTATACCATTTCTACACTAATGCAGTAGTCTGCATAACAGTAAATCTTCTATTTTTTGTGAGAATAAAAATTCAAAATGGAAAGCAAAAGAATGTAAGAGAGGTGTGGGGACATGACTAATGAACAGAGGAAATATTATTTTAGTGCCAGGAATGTCTTTCTTGTTTATTCTGGACCCCATTTGGAAATTGGCATCTTTTGAAATTTGTGTGAAATTAGCAAAATTGCTAAATTCTGACCACTGTATTGGAAAGTTGAAATCGGTAAATTGGTGGTTTCTTGTACTTATTCGATAGAAAAAATGGAGTTCTAGTGAAATAGTTATGATTTTTGTCGACTAGTACATTGGAATTGGCCGAAAATAGGGCTCAAAGTGGGCAAAATCGCTGATGCATGAACATTGTCGAGACCGCTAACTTAGCGAGAGCATAATTCCGTAAGTTTTCCATCAAATTTCATACTTTTGGTGTCATTATGATTGGGAAAAGATTCTCTATCTTTTCATTAGAATTTTTTTTTTTTTTTTTTTTTTTTTTTTTTTTTGAAATTTGGGGGACCCTGAGAACAAGTCTCTGAGAGGGCCTGTGGACCCTGAAAGGGTTAAAAAATATAAAATTTGATTTGCAACTCTCTGAAAAGTAATGAATACGAAGTATTTGACTGAGGAAAGCATGACCTCGAGTACTGTCATATGTAATTAAAGTGTTGCTGAAGCTTTAAATTTATGTAAGTTTTTAAGGTTTTACCTGGATTATCTCGTACCAGTAAGTCATTACAGCAGTAAATACAAAACATCTAGTAGGAAACACTTTTGATCGTCTTCTATTCTGTGGTGTAACATCGAAGGTATTTAGAAGAGGAGCTCTTCATCATGGTATCTATAATTACTGAGGAGCTTGTAGGGTGCCTCGGGGAACTTTTTGGGGGATAGGGGGAGAATCTTTTGAGATTCACAATTTAATGGGGTTTCTAATTGGTGCTGGTTATTTTAAATTGGTGTAATAGCATTTATTTGTGATGAGTGTTTATGATCATTGCTTTTGTTTGTTAATTTTGTCCTTGCTTTTATTTTGTTGTACATACTATTTTTTTTATGGCTGTGAGCACTGTGTAAATTATGCAGTGAAAGTGTTCCATATATATCACAACTACAGTAATACTATTTACAGAGAAAAGGACATTGATGTACAGTGGACCCCCGGTATTTGATATTAATCCGTTCCTGAGAGCTCATCGAATATCGAAAAGCGAATCAATTTTCCTCATAAGAAATAATGGAAATCAAATTAATCCGTGCAAGACACCCAAAAGTATGAAAAAAAAAAATTTTACCACATGAAATATTAAGTTTAATGCAATAGAATAATTACAATAACAACAATAACAATAGAATAATTGACACTTACCTTTAATGAAGATCTGGTGATGATTGATGGGATAGGAGGGGAGAGGTGTTAGTGTTTAGAAGGGGAATCCCCTTCCATTAGGACTTGAGGTAGCAAGTCCTTTTCCGGGGCTACTTCCTTTCTTCTTTTAATGCCACTAGGACCAGCTTGAGAGTCACTGGACTTCTGTCGCACAACATATCTGTCCATAGTGGCCTGTACCTCCTGTTCCTTTATGACATTCCTAAAGTGTTTCACAACATTGTCAGTGTAATAGTCACCAGCACGGCTTGCAATAGCTGTGTTAGGGTGATTGTCATCAAAAAAGGTTTGCACTTTAAGCCACATTGCACACATTTCCTTAATCTTTGAAGTAGGCAACTTCTTCAATTTCTCTATCCCCTCCTCCGAAGCAGTTTCCTCAGGTCTGGCCTCTTGCTGTTGAAGATGATCTAGCAGCTCATCAGTGGTTAGTTCTTCATTGTCCTCCTCCACCAACTCTTCCACATCCTCCTCACTAACCTCCAACCCCAAGGACTTCCCCAATGCCACAATGGATTCCTCAACTGGCATAAGCTTCTCAGGGTTAGCCTCAAATCCTTCAAAATCCCTTTTGTCTACACATTCTGGCCACAGTTTTTTCCAAGCAGAGTTCAAGGTCCTCTTAGTCACTCCCTCCCAAGCCATACCTATAAGGTTTATACAATTGAGAATATTAAAGTGATCCTTCCAAAACTCTTTTAGAGTCAGTTGAGTTTCTGTGGTCACTACAAAGCACTTTTGAAACATAGCTTTTGTGTACAGTTTCTTGAAGTTGGAAATGACCTGCGCGCACACTGGCTGGCTTGTAAACACTGGCACACACAGGGCAGTTCAGGCCACACGTGGACACGTCTCGTACGAATCGCATCGAATACCGGGTTTTCGATCGGATGCCGAGGCAAAATTTTTGCGATATAATGCATCGAATACCGGATTTATTGAATACTGATGCCATCGAATACCGGGGTCCACTGTATATACTATAACAAGTAAATTATAAATTTAAAATATTAACTTATGAGATATAAAAAATTTAGTTTTAATATAGTTTTGAATATTAGTTAAATGTGTCAAGAATAAATTATCTTTTGTAGTTATTTTGAAACAAAGGATAAAATTTGAAATAATCACAAGCTGGTTTATAACACACATGTACAACAGTTGGGTATCTTTATTCTGAAATGTTTCGCCTACACAGTAGGCTTCTTCAGTACAGAAGAGTTAGCAGAAGCAGTAGAAATGTGAAGATGATGTAATCAGTCCATCACCCTTGAAGACAGTTTTGAGGTGGTCAGTTCCTCAGCCAGGAGAAGAGTTTTGCTTCATAGTCTGGAACAGTGTGAAATTAAAGCAACAGTATGATGACTTATATACTGTCAAAAAGTGAGGCACAGCCCACTAGTAGAGGAAAGAATGTAATCTTTGAATGTAATTCTCATACATTACATAGCACTTGGCTCTTCATCTCTTCTTCTTCTAGCCAGAAAATGGCATGATTTCGCTTCATATTTCTGAACATGAATAGCCAAGCCAAGCTTATATAATCTCTGCTGTTTAAATTCACAAACGTAAAACTGTTTGTAATATTATATGTACTATACCACTGCAGTAATATGTTAAAACTTAGGTTAAACTAATATAAAATTTTACTATTATTCCTCATGTGAATTTTTTGTGAGTTACATACATACATTACCATTTTCATATGTTCAGAGTGCTTTGCTCAATATATAGTTTTTCTGGTCATTATTCTAGTCTTTAATTTATATATTTTCAAGGTATTAATATTAAGGTATGTATTAAAAATGGCTTATTTTATTTTGGAATTGTACCTGAATAGTTGCAGGCTAAACATTGTACAGTTGCACCTTATTTATGTATCTAAATTCTTCATAACTGAAAATTCTAGTTAAATGGAAAATTTCTCTTACTCCAACATATGTTCATTTGACTGTGGAGTCTTTGGTAAATATATCTGGTGCCATCGATATTTGTTGTCTAAGTCTTGCATTGTGACTCATCACTGTTTGATACAGGGCTTATTTACATAACACATTCTCCTACCAAGAGTGATTAACATCAACTACTGCACATTTTCTGTTTTTCTTTGGTCACCTTGTTACCATTTGCATTATGGCCTGTTTTTCTAATTTACTTATTTTTGGTTAAATATAGTGGAGCCCCAACTTATGATGATCAAGTGTTCCTGAAACCTTTTTTCCCACATATCTCTGTGTTATAATTAGAAATGCATTTCTGAGCCATAATATTCTATACCTAATCTCATTTTTAACTTAGAATATTTACCCCATATGCATTCACTACGGTTTCTTTATACATATTGTAGAGACTTGCAGTACTGTATAGGGAGTAGGATAGTGCAGTACTGATGTATAGGGGCACACAGCAGCTGGACTGTATCCTCTTTTTCATTGTCTTATTGACTCCCACCTTTCTTGCATCATATTCACTACACTACTCTTTACATATGTTCTCCACTTACTAATGTACATGAGTGTGTGGTGTGGGAGGAATGGGAGGGACAGGTATATGGGTGGGTAACAACTCGACTGCCTGCCTCACTCACATATTCAATCCCACCCTCTCTTGTATTGTAGCTAACTCTACATTAACTCATCACTACCTCATTATTATGGTGAGGGTTACTGTGCCTGGGTATTTAGTGTGGGAAGTAGTAGTGAGGATAATTGTGTGTAGGGAAGAGGGAATGGCATAAGCAAGTTGAGCTCTTATTATCCCATGGTTTGCTTGCTGATGTGTCCAGTGTATGGCAGTGGCA
Organism: Cherax quadricarinatus; assembly: GCF_038502225.1. Lineage (NCBI taxonomy): Eukaryota > Metazoa > Arthropoda > Malacostraca > Decapoda > Parastacidae > Cherax > Cherax quadricarinatus. The sequence continues at coordinate 3,886,100 of NC_091321.1, read as the reverse complement.
ATAGCAGCTACCCCTGAACACAGTTATTTGATCTCCATAAATATAATTACTTAGTCAACATGAGCTAGTCACACATGTATAAAATGAACATATACAAAATACTGTGCATTTCTTAAAAATGTAGCAAAAAAAATTATAATTCAGCATTAATAATAACAACTTTTTAATCAATCTCTGTCAAACAAATGTATTTTTTTATATATACATAAGGAAAATTGGATATCACATTGGAGAGAGGGAGTATGGAAGAAGTGAATGTTTTCAGATATTTGGAAGTTGACTTGTCATCGGATGGGTTTATGAAGGATGAGGTTAACCATAGAATTGATGAAGGAAAAAAGGTGAGTGGTGCATTGAGGTATCTGTGGAGACAAAAAACATTATCCATGGAGGCAAAGAAGGGAATGTATGAAAGTATAGTGGTACCAGCACTCTTATATGGTTGTGCAGCTTGGGTTATAAATGCTGCAGCGAGGAGGTGGCTGGAGGCAGTGGAGATGTCCTGTCTAAGGGCAATGTGGTGTCAATATTATGCAGAGAATTCGTAGTGTGGAAATTAGGAGGAGGTGTGGAGTTACTAAAAGTATTAGTCAGAGGGCTGAAGAGGGGTTGTTGAGGTGGTTTGATTATGCAGTAAAATGCAGAAAAAATATTTAAAAAAATAATGCTCCATAGTACCAGGATTGAACTGAAAGCGGACGCGTCTTATTCCTTTCACAGGCAGAGTGGCCAGGACAGGAGCAGATGAAGTGTGTTTAGTCAGTAGGTTACGCACAGCAAAACTTGGAGGTATAACATTTTGGCCCAAGCCCATTCCTTAGGCCTCCGAGGCAATCTACCATCCTTCCCCAAGAACTTTTTAACTGACAGGCATTTCTGTGTTTGGGTTAATAATGTGCTCTCCCCGGACTTTATCCAAGCTGAAGGTGTCCCCCAGGGATGTGTTCTGAGCACAACACTTTTTCTCCTTGCTATTAATGATTTGGCCTCTAGTCTTCCATCAAATATTTGGTCATCACTCTATGTTGATGACTTCGCTATTGCCTGTGCAGGCGCTTACTGTCATCTCATTACAGTTTCCCTCCAGCATGCGGTCGACCGTGTTTCCAATTGGGCCACCACACATGGGTTTAAAGTTTCCAGCACCAAAACTCACCAAATTACTTTCACTAGACGCTCTGTCGTCTCTGATCATCCTTTGTACCTCTATGGCTCCCGTATCCCTGAACGTGATACAGTTAAGTTTCTGGGCCTCCTCTTTGATCGTAGGTTATCCTGGAAACCTCACATTACCTCTCTGAAGGCAACTTGTCACAGCCGGCTGAACCTTCTTAAAACCCTTGCTCATCTTTCATGGGGAGCTGATCGTCGAACCCTCCTTCGCCTACATTCCACCCTTATTTTATCGAAACTTGATTATGGTGGCCAGATCTATTCAGCGGCATCTCCTGCTACTCTCTCTAGCCTTAACCCCATTCATCACCAAGGATTACGTTTATGCCTTGGTGCTTTTCGCTCTTCCCCTGTCGAGAGCCTCTATGCAGAAGCGAACGTTCCATCCTTATCCGATCGCTGTGATGCCCATTGCCTTCGCTACTATGTACGCTCTCATGATCTCCGCAATCCTTCCATTTATAGAATGGTCACTGATATTAGTAGACATTCTTTATTTGTTCGCCGCCCCTGTTTACTCTGTCCCTTCTCTCTTCGCCTTCATTCGCTCTTGTCTTCTCTTCAATTACTACCTTTCTATGTTCATGTAGCATCTCACTTTTCCCTACCCCCCTGGGAAGTTCCAGCTGTTCGAGTCTGTTCTTTCTCTCTCCCTTACTCGAAAGCCCAACTGTCTACGGGCGCTTCCCGCTCTCTTTTTCTTGACCACTTTCACTCTCATTCTCATGCCATTGCTGTGCACACAGATGGCTCTAAGTCTTCTGATGGCGTAGGATTCGCAGCAGTGTTTCCGGACAGCGTCGTACGAGGGCATTTACTATCTTCGGCTAGTATTTTTACTGCTGAATTGTATGCCATCCTTGCAGCACTTATCCGTATTGCATCTATGCCTGTGTCATCATTTGTGGTTGTCTCAGACTCCCTTAGTGCTTTACAGGCTATACAGAAATTTGATACCCCTCACCCCTTAGTCCTCCGTATCCAACTGGCTACGCCGCATCTTTACCAAGCATAAAGATATTGTTTTTTGTTGGGTCCCTGGTCATGTTGACGTACAGGGCAATGAACAGGCAGACACTGCTGCGCGGTCAGCAGTACATGACCTACCAGTTTCATATAGAGGTATTCCATTTACGGACTATTTTGCTGCAATATCTTCCCACCCGTTGGCAACACTGTTGGTCTACTATGCTCGGCAACAAACTTCAATCTATTAAACCGAGTATAGGTTACTGGCCGTCTTCCTATCACCAGTGTCGAGGTTGGGAGACTACTCTCTCCCGTCTTCGCATTGGCCATACTCGTCTTACTCATGGATATCTCATGGAGAGGCGCCCTGCTCCTCTCTGTGAGAATTGCCAAGCTCCATTATCAGTCAGCCACATTCTGTTGGACTGCCCACTTTATCAACGAGCACGCAGAATTTACCTCCGTCATCGTCTTCGCTCCGCTGCTCTCTCTTTACCTTCCCTTCTCGCTGATGGACCCATCTTTCATCCGGACTCTCTCATTGACTTTTTGACAACAACTGACTTACTTCACAAATTCTGATACCTTCAGCCCTTTCTACTTCAATCTCTTGCTACCCTCTACCCCCGTACTATCCCCTGCCCCGCTGTTTTCTGTAACCTACTGATCATCCCTCCTCCCTTCTGCCATCCAGTACCCTCGCTTCCTTCCCTACCCTGCAGCGCTGTATAGCCCTTGTGGCTTAGCGCTTCTTTTTGATTATAATAGTAATAATTTGACTGTTTTGGTCGTATATATACTTCTTACGAGGTACCGTGTTTGACGTATGTATACTCATTAATTCTAGCGGCTTTAAATCAAGCAGGAGAAAGCTGGTAGGCCCACATTTGAGAGAATGGGTCTGCGTGGTCAGTGTGCACCATATAAAAAAAATTCTGGAGCACGCAGTGCATAATGAGAAAAAAAAACTCCGACCGTTTTTTTTTAATTAAAATGCCGACTTTGTGGTTTATTTTTGTATAATATTTATGGTTGCATTCTTGGTTTCATTTGATATAATGGATAACATATTATAGAAATAGAGGTGATTTTGATTGGTTTTACTATAAAAAGAACCTGGAAATGGAGCTCAAAGTAGGGGAAATGTTTGATTTTTGCCAATGTTCAAAAGTAAACAAATGATGTCATTGTCCAATAAATGTCCAACAAGCCATTCTAATATGCAGTCATGAATGGGTTGACATTATTTGTACAATTATTACAGTATTGCAGTAGTCTGCATAACTGTAAATCTTCTATCTTTTGTTTGAATAAAAATTCAAAATAGAAAGCAAGAGTAATATCAGAGGGGCCTGGAGACATGACTGATGAACAAAGAAAATGTTATTTTAGAGCCAAGAATGTCTGCGTTGTTCACTCTGGACTTTATTTTGAAATTCATATTTTTTAATTTTTGTGAAATTGGCCAAATTGCAAATTTCTGACCACGTTATTGGGTAGTTGAAATCGGTAAATGGGCAGTTTCTTGTACTCAATCGATAGAAAAAATGGAGTTCTAAAGAAATAGCTATGAGTTTGGTCGACTGGAACAATGGAATTAGCCGAAAACAGGGCTTAAATTGGGCGAAATCGTAGATTCGTAAATATCGTCGAGGTCGCTAACTTTGTGAGAGCGTAATTCCGTCAGTTTTCCATCAAATTTTGTTTTTTTTTTTGGTGTCATTACAATCGGGAAAAGATTATCATTTCATAAGAATTTTTTTTTTTTTTTTTTTTGCAACACCAGGAGACACCTCAAGATTGGGGGTTGCGACAGTCAAGGGGTTAAAAAAAAAAGAAAATTTTAAAGAATAACTATAGTGTTACATACAGAAGACAATGAGAAATATGAAGCACTAACTTTAATGATAAATGAACATTACATACGTTTATTTGAAGACTGTTGGTATATTGAAGAAGGCGAGGAGGGAGTTGGGAATGCCCCTCCATAAGGGCTTCAGGTATCAAGGCCCTCTCGAGGGTTACTTCCTTTCTTGGTCTTTTACTGCCACAGTACATTCATTACTTACCTTGAAATATTTGCAGTCTTAATGTAGGGTGAGCGGTGAGTAGTATTTATTTGTAGGAAGTAAGTGTAGGTAGCCAGTAGATGTAGGTACATGTATGAAGCCCCCCTGGGCTACACTACACAACCATATTGTTACCATCAACATACCATGTTCATCGAGTGTAATGATTTCTAACAACTACCTTTAGATGCCATCATAAACAAAGGGAGAAGTAATGAATAATTCGCGTATTATGGGCGGTGACTGGGCCAGACCCCAGATTCACAGTTTTCCCTAACACTGGACCAGAGAAAATGTAATGTTTATCCTCCACCCAACTCACCACACGATAGCATATAAACACTGCATGTTTATATGCTATGTTTTTACACTATATGCTATGTAACTTGTTTCTTATATAATTTTGAAGAAAATATCATGGATTAATGAAAATGTCTATATTAACCTAAAATAAGACATTTAATGTGCCCAAGAGCGAGGCACGAATGTATGAGCGGCCCAGGTAAACGTGTCTGGTACAAACGATTTCTGAGTGGATGCACAAAATCTGGGGGAAGATTTCACCAAAAAAAAAGTGCTCAATTTCTGAATTAGCCAATTTCTGCACCGGCCGAAAACCGGGAGTCCATTGTATAGAGATATTAATTTTTAAATGAGATTATTTTTACTGTGAAGACAATGAAAACAGGGTAGTTTGTTATGTGTGAAGTATTATAATCACCAGTTCTGCCCTTTTAATTTTAAGAATTGCTCTGATGTTTCCTTCAAAGTAACAAAATTGTCTTGGCATAAATTTTTTTTCTGATGAGAGTCTGGTTGAATGGTGTGTCCACAGCTTCAGGTTGTACTCGTGCTCTCTTAGTCTGTACTCAGATTGTTGCCCACAAGTTGTCATTAGTGGCATCATATTACTGCAGTGTTGATATCACCTTGGCCTAGGGAAAGTAGGTATATATGCACTACTGCAGTATGTATATTGTATTCTTGATCCTGGCTTTTATCTATGAGTACTCTGGAGGTGCGTATGTTAATTGTGTCTAATGCTTTTGAATATACAGTACTGTACTTCAGAGGTTTGTTATATGATCTAGTGCATGTGTAAATATGTGAAACATTCTAGATAATCCACATATTTTGAATCATGTTGAAGCAGCTGATAAAGCCAAATAAATTTTTGTCTAAAAATTTTTTTAAGCTAAGCTACTGCCTTATCTTTAATATCCAGCTATCTTGTTGCATTTTAAGGATAATATATAGCATTGATATTTTCATTACTGGTGAAATTGCCTGCCAGCTCATAGCAATAGCCTTTATAATTGGCTACACTTGGGATTTTTTATTATTTTAAATATTGTGTAGTATTTGTACTAGGATTAAGTACAATATGTTGCCACAGTTGCATCTGCTGGAGATTTTCCAGGAAAGGGGCAAGAGGATAAGCAAGTCATCAGTATGTGTTTCATTGACATATGTATGATCCAAAGGGGACAGCTCTGCTCCCCCTTTGGATTCCTTTTCTCCTTCCCAGCAGACACTTATGGTATGACATACTGGATATTAGACCTATATTATGAGTGTAAATGCACAATTATAATGTAGTGTTCATGTCATTTTTGTATTTTTAATTAAAAAATTAGAAATATGAATTTATAAATCTAAAACATTTGAATGTATAAATCTAAAACAATAAACATTTCATTCTTCCTTTATACAAGCATAATTACCAAATTACTTATCATAATATGTGGTTGCTTAACATGAACATACAGGTAGGTTTTGCTGTACTTATATACTGTACTTATAAGTCTGTGTTTAGACATAAAATAATACTACTTTGCTCAGTAAGTATCTATTAATTTTAATTATCAGGTTAAAATGGTGCATTGGACAGGAGAGTACAAAAAATGTAACATGCAAGTTATTTATTATGTTATAATACTTAAAGTTATTGCAGCCAAGATGTTGAGTCTCAGAGAAGGGAAGTATGATCTTCATTTGTGTAGAGCTGTAAGTCATGAAGCTAGTCAGCACCTCATTGCCAAGTTGATGAAACATCAGTTTCATACTCTACACCATAATGACTCTCATTACCTTTTTTATACACATTCTTCTTGTCACAACTTCTTATCTCAGCCCCATGATTTTAATCTGCATTCTTATCTTCTTTCTCTCTCATTTACAATTCTCTTTTTCTTTCACATACTGCTTCTCCCAATTAAGTAGATTTGAAAAACATTTTTTGTTTCAGAAATATTTAGGAAAGACTGGCATGATTCATGTGGCTTCCAGTTCTGGTAACAGGCTTAGCAATACATAACTGCTCATGTTTTATCTTTGCAATTGATATATTGACTGAATTGTGCAATGAGATGCTTTTCCTATTATCTTTGTATAAAGTTGCTAATTATATTTAGAGAGAATAAAATAGACCCTACCTCGGTGAGACAGCTTGTTTTTTTTTTTCAACACGTCGGCCATCTCCCACCGAGGCAGGGTGACCCAAAAAGAAAGAAAATTCTCAAAAAGAAAACACTTTTATCATCATTCAACACTTTCACCTCACTCACACATAATCACTGTTTTTGCAGAGGTGCCCAGAATACAACAGTTTAGAAGTACATACGTATAAAAAATACACAATATATCCCTCCAAACTGCCAATATCCCAAACCCCTCCTTTAGAGTGCAGGCATTGTACTTCCCATTTCCAGGACTCAAGTCTGGTTATATAAAATAAACGGCTTCCCTGAATCCCTTTACTAAATATTACCCTGCTCACACTCCAACAGCTCGTCAGGTCCCAAATACCATTCGTCTCCATTCACTCCTATCTAACACGCTCATGCACGCCTGCTGGAAGTCCAAACCCCTCACCCACAACACCTCCTTTATCCTCTCTCTCCAACCTTTTCGAGGATGACCCCTACCCCGCCTTCCTTTCCCTACAGATTTATATGCTCTCCATGTCATTCTACTTTGATCCATTCTCTCTAAATGACCAAACCACCTCAACAAACCCTCTTCAGCCCTGACTAATACTTTTATTAACTCCACGCCTCCTAATTTCCACACTCCAAATTTTCTGCATAATATTTACACCACACATTGCCCTTAGACAGGACATCTCCACTGCCTCCAACCGTCTCCTCGCTGCAGCATTTACCACCCAAGCTTCACATCCATATAAGAGTGTTGGTACTAATACACTTTCATACATTCCCTTCTTTGCCTCCATAGATAACATTTTTTGCCTCCACATATACCTCAACGCACCACTTGCCTTTTTTCCTTCATCAATTCTATGATTAACCTCATCCTTCATAAATTCATCCGCTGACATGTCAACTCCCAAATATCTGAAAACATTCACTTCTTCCATACTCCTCCTAATATTAGAGAACTGGCAACCAAATGATTGGAGTCAGAGAGACCCAGCTCTCAACACCATTGCGAGAAGACGTGCTGTGTCAAACAGCCCGGAGAACGTGCTCATACACTTGGACTGGAGACAATAAAATCCTAGAGGCTTCTTGAAGTAATCTGGGTATTTGACTATTCCCAGGCCACCTGCAGTAAGACAGACTTAACATTTTCTCAGCATTAGTTGGCCAGTGATATTCTGGGGAAACGTAGGTTGTAGTTGATCTGTGGGTTTGAGTAGACAGAAAGACCAGATCAGTCCGGCACTGCAAGAGGTACTGACAGTGAGGGACCAGACAACTCCATACCACCTAGTGAGTTAATCCTTCATTCGTGAATAGGTAGGAATTTCTTGCAAAAGCAGTAGTAACTGGAAATATGTTTTAAGAGCCACTTGTGAACCTAAGAGGACTGTCTCAGGGTGTCTGTGTCAACAGCACTTGCCAAGGTGAGCAGCTCACAAGGGCAGTTCGCACAAAAATTTCCAGAAGATAAGATAAGATAAGATTTCGTTCGGATTTTTAACCCCGGAGGGTTAGCCACCCAGGATAACCCAAGAAAGTCAGTGCGTCATCGAGGACTGTCTAACTTATTTCCATTGGGGTCCTTAATCTTGTCCCCCAGGATGCGACCCACACCAGTCGACTAACACCCAGGTACCTATTTGCTGCTAGGTGAACAGGACAACAGGTGTAAGGAAACGTGTCGGAATGTTTCCACCCGCCGGGAATCGAACCCGGGCCCTCCATGTGTGAAGCGGGAGCTTTAGCCACCAGGCCACCGGGCCTGTATGACCCCTTGTGGGTTTAGCGCTTAATTATGATTATAATAATATATCAAGGGAACCAACAAACTAAAATAATGAAAGGTTTTTAAAACTCAGAATTTAAATTTTGCACTTAGACTAAACTTGGGGATTATCATTCTCCTCTTAGAATGCATCATCAATATTTTGGAGTCAATCAGAAGAACCATTCTTTGGTTGCTGAATAAAAATGAATATTACTATTCAATACCCCTCAAGGAAGGTTCCTTGATGTTGGTGAGGGGCTCTTGATTTAGGGAATTGGATGTACTCCAGTTCCCCGAATTAAGCCTGAATGCCTTCCACATCTCCCCCCCAGGCGCTATATAATCCTCCGGGTTTAGCGCTTGCCCCTTGATTATAATAATAATAATACTATTCAATAGACTGGCAAATTAGGAGCAAGATGAAGGTTGTGTTTGGTAACCTTATCAATGGTAAAAATTTTATGCCGATCAAATGAGTCATTCTCCATTTGTCACGAATTCTAAGTTTTTAACTATTTTACTGTATTGGCAAATTTGCCTGCACATGGCTAAAGCTCCAGCTTCACACACAGAGGGCCCGGGTTCGATTCCCGGTGGGTGGAAACATTCCGACGCGTTTCCTTACACCTGTTCACCTAGCAGCAAATAGGTACCTGGGTGTTAGTAGACTGGTGTGGGTCGTATCCTGAGGGACAAGATTGAGGACCCCAGTGGAAATAAGTTACAGTCTTCGATGATCCCATTTGACTTTTTTAAGTTATCCGGGGTTGCTAACCCTCCAAAAAACGAACAAATTTTCTTTTTTTCCAAAATAAATTAAACCCAAAAGCCATAGGGAAAGGGGAAAAATATTTAAGTGATTGAAAATGGGTTTAAAAATTTTAAAAAACAGTTACTTCTCCCCTCGATTTTGGCCCAAACTTTTATTTTTTTCCCCTATTTTATTCTTTAAAAAAAAAAAGGCTTTTAAATTACATTGGAAACTTTTTTAAAGGTTTCTAAAGTTTAGAATCCCCAATTTCCTTTGTAAAACCCTTTTAAAAAAAAAAAGAAAAACCCCCCACACAAAAAATTTCCCAATTTCCCCGCCCTGGGAATTAGGGGGGAAAACTTTTTAACCCAAACAAACCCCAGGGGTTTGGGTTTGGGAATTTGATATGATAATTATAAAGCTACACCATTGGGGAAAGGGTTTTGGAGCATTCGGATGATGAAAACCCAAAACCATGATCAAAAGGACCCCACCTGAAATCTTTTGGGTTACAGGGTCGGGGCACCCCCCTTTAATACCCGCTACTGGTCTCATTTTATCTACCTGAGCCCTATCATACCTTTTTAAAGTTTATGTTGGTCCTTCCTTCCCCATTTCCTGTTGGCGTTCCATTTCCCCTGACCACTTAAAGGGCTAAAAATTTTTCCCCAAACATCCGTGACTCTCTTGCCCCCAATTTTCCCACCCCTGAACACAGGGTTTTGGGGAAAATTTAAGCCGATCGGATGAGGCGTTTTTGAATTATTAGCGAAAAAAAAAGGAAAATAACCCAGGCTGCTCCCCCTAAACATTTTAAGTCAAAAAAAAGATAAAAAAACCCAAAAGCCGGTATTAGCAGTCTTTTAGATTTAATGAACCCCTACATATGTAAAAAAACATCTGTAAAAAATGAGGGTAACTAACACTGGAAAAACCCATGTGCCCCAAATTCATTAACAAAAAAGACCAACATAAAATAAAAAGGTAAAAAATTTAAAAATTGTTGGGGGAAGACACATATGAAAAGTTAGACAACTTTTTCCCATTTGAGGGTTTCATTTTGTCAGTTTTTCAAAATGGCATCTTGGGGGAAAACACCTTGGACAAACTTTTAAATGAGAAGGGGGGGATCTGGAGGGCATGCCCCTCCCAGTTTTCCCCCACTACTCCCAACAAACCCCCTCCCCCCGACAGTATTTAAGTCCCCAAAACTGTCGCTTGATCTTTCGGGATATTTCCCTGACTTGTTGAACCCCCAGGCCGGGGGGGGACGGGCAACCTCAAAATTCCGACTTTAAGGGTGATGGACTAATTACATCGTCTTCACATCTCTACTTTTCCCCCGCTATTTTCGACTGGAACCCTCCTGTGTGGGCCCAAACTTTCGGAAAAATTTTTAAACTGGATTGGTTTCCATTTTAACAATAAAGGTATACCATTTTGATGTTAAATTTTTGTCAGACACTGCAACACGTGGCATCTTGGAAAGAAAACCCCTTGGACAAAACCGGGAAAAGGGGTTGGACTGAGAGGACATGACCCCCTTTTTTCCACTATACTCCCCACCCCTTTTCCTTCCGAAGTTTTTTAAAATTCCCCCAACGCTCCCCCAGATAAAAATGCCAATTGGGGTTTCTGGCCGGGGTTTTTGAAAACCCAAACTACGATTTTGGGGCGGTTTAATTCTTTTTACATCCTCATGTTAAACCTTTCCTATTTTTCGGGTATTCAGCTAAGGCCACGGGAGGCAAAACTTTTCGGAAAAAAGGTTGTCTAACTGTTGCATATGTGTTTAATAAAAAACCCGCCCATTTTTATACCATTTTGATGTTCATCTTTAAAAACACTGAAAAGGCATCTTGGAAGAAAACCCCTTTGGGACAAACTTTTCAAGTAAAGGGGGTTGGGATCTGAGGGGGACATGACCTCTCAGTTGCCTCTCCCCCACTATTTTACTCCCCTTTGCACCTCCCCCTTCCCCGGCGGGATTTAAGTCTCCCCCTGTGCTTGATCTTCAGATATTTTCCTGACTATAAAATTGGGAACTTCCCCAGGCCGAGGTTGACAACCTCAAATTTTTTCGATTTTTGGGGTGATGGACTAAACACATCGTTTTCCCCCATCCTCCTTTTTCCTGCCTACTTTCTGTATTCGACGGAAGAAGCCCCCCGTGTAGGCGAAACGTTTGGGAATAAAGTTGTTTAACTGTTGAAGGGTTTACCTAAAAACACAAAAAACATGCAAAAGGAAAACGGGTCCGAATGACTCCCCCTTTTTTGAATTGGAAGACAGAAATGGCAGTTTTTCCCGTGGGATATTCCCGCCTTAAATGAGCCTGAAAAATTTCCCATCCCCCCAACATGCGGTATAATCCTAAGGGGTTTAGCGCTCCCACATGATTATAAAAAAAAATTTTCGAAAAATTTTGCCTTGATACCCTGAAGAAGAAAAAAAAATTCCTGAAATGCAAAGAACTTTTACTAGATAACATCCCCCAAAGTTGAAAAAAACCCCCGATTATATCATAAATTCTCCTCACAGGACCCAAAGAATTTTTTCCCAAGGGGGGCCCGCCCTTTACCCCAAAAGCGATTCCCAATGACCAATGATTTTAAAAGCAACCCCTGCAGATGCAAACGACATCCCCACCCATCTATTTGCAGGGTAAATCATTAGCTACTTAAAATTTCAAAATTTTTAGATGTCCCTTTAACAAATCCATATACCAAAAATTAAAAAGAAATGAAAAGTTGGGGCAAAATGCTCTAAAAAGTTGTTTTTAAAACCCCAAAATTTGAAAGGGAGAATCGTGAGAATGTCAAACCCTATGTTAGGCCCTTAATTGATTATCTGCCCCCATGTTGATATTAGCTGAAAAGCCCTCCCCGGCCCCTTGGACAGAAAAAAAAGTTTTCCCCCAGGATTATTCTTGGCTTCCAATCAAAAGGTTTTTAACCGGGGAAGGGGCTTGGTTTTAGATCAGTGATGGATTTTTGGGAAAAAATTAACATTTTTTTGGTATTAGAAGGGTTGAGAAAAAACCCCAAAACACGTCACGGGAATCTTCCCAAAGTTCAGAGGTGAACATCAAAATGGTATACAAAAAGACGGGTTTTTAGGTAAGACAAAAGGGCCATTTGAAACTTTTTTCCCGAAACGTTTGCCCATTAGGCGAAAGTTTCAAAAAAATTTTAACTTTGCGGAAAACGTTTTTGGAATAAAGTTGTCAAACCCATTTAAAAGGGGCGAAACTTTTTTCCGGAAAAAAAGGCCTCAATTTTTGCATTTGTGTTCCTAAAAAACCTGTCTGAAAAATACACACAGTTTAAAAAGGATTGTGAAAACGTGCATGCATTAAATTTTTTATAACCTGCATGAACTGTTTTTAAACCGCAGGAAACAAGAGCTTTTTCACCTCAGGAAGATTTTTCATTAATATCAATACCCCCAAACCCCCTTTCCCGGAAGGGTTTTTCCTTATTTAATTTTCTTTGTTAGGCAAATTTTTTTAAAAAAAAAATTTTCCCCAGGGGGTGGGTGTCAAGTTTTTAAAAAACCTGGGGATCTAAACAATTTTCTTCTGGCGGGGCTGCATCTGCCTTTTGCCCACCTCCTAGTTAAGAAGATAAAAAATTTTGGTTGAGTAAGGCATAAGAATTAACAACGGGCCCAAACATAAACTGAATTGTTTGAATCCTAAGGGGTTTTTTAAAGCAACCCCATGACCCCTGATTTTGGACTTACATCATTACTGATTTTATGTCATCAATTAAAGGCTCTTGACCATTAAATGCCCCAACAACATGCCCATTGGGAAACCAGGATAGATACCAAAATTAGGGACAAAGGTGTTTAATTTAAATTATGGATCCCATCACAAGGGATTACCCCCAAAAAAAGTTGATATGTTAAAAAAAAGGGTATCGAGAAGGAGAATGTAGTTTCTTTGGTATAACTGTGTCTAGCATTAGGAATAATATTAGGAGAAGTAAATAATGAAAATGATTTTTATAGGAAGGTTAGAAGCCTAAAGGATCTAAACCCACTATGATAACATGAACGTAAAATAAGTTGTTTTAAATTTGAATTTGAACAGACTGATGATGTTGTGGGGGGCCGGTTTGGGTTTTTTGGTTAAGTACTTCCAGTTTGGGAGCCCAACAGATGATGATCAAACAAAAGTAAATTAGTGGGCATATGGTCACTCTTTTGGAACACTAGGGCCAATTGGTATTTTTGGGGGAAAATACAGAGACAGACAGTAAAAATTAACCTATGTGAAATTGTCAAGATATTTTTTATTAATGAAAATAAGAAAACCGATTACTAAGAAAATTTTCCCAATTTTTTGCTTTGAAAATAGTGGAACTAAGATATGTAGATATAAATAATATGTTTTCCCTTTGTTAACCTTTTTGGGCCCATTTCCCTGGGCCCTTTTTGTATCCATATGATTCGCCAAAGCCCAAAGGAGGGATGGGGGTGAAAAAAAAACTAGCCACTTCGGTGGAAAAATTCAAAAATCTAACCTGCAATTAAAGATGAGGGGGTAACCCAGAACCCTTTGTCTACAAAGAAAATCACCCCCAATTTAAAAAAAGACATCTTGTATAGCATTCTCTGTTAAAATTTTTCTACATTTACTAGGGAAAGGACACCACCTTTTTGGGTTTAACGTGTCAAGAAATTTTCCTTTACAAAATTTGGGTTCAGACAATTATCGTTTCATTGTCGTTTAAATATTGGTTGTACTTAAAAAAAAATTCAATTTGGGAAAATTCTACCAATTCAAGCCATGTACTTATATATTTTGTTATATCTATGTGACTGATTTTAATTTATACCCTTCAAGAATATTTTATTTTTCCCCCTTTCCCTTTTTAAATTAAAAAAAGTGGTTTCCATTTTAACCAAATTCCTCCTCCCTCTCCTACCTTTTTATTTTTTTCCTTACCCATCCTTCTTCCTTCCAAAAGACGGGTTTATAAGAAGGGAAGGGGTTAAATTTAGTTTAGTTTAATATGTTTATTATGCCCCCAAAACCCACCCTGACCAAACCCTTTTGCCACACACGGGGGGCCTTTCCCGTTTCCCCGGCGGGGGGGCCTTTCGGCGGCCTTCACCTGTCGTAAAAGTTCCCCCAGCAGCAAATAGGTACCGGGGTGTTAGTCGACGGGGTGTTCCCATCCTGGGGACAAGTTTAAAGGGACCCCAAGGGAAAAAAGTTAGACAGTCCTGGGATGACATTTTAACTTTTTTGGGTTACCCTTTGGGGGCTAACTAATAAAAATTAAAGAAAATTTATATAATAAAATTCAAGAAACCCTTTTTTAAAATTCCCTTTTTGGGGGAATTTTAAATACTAAAGGTTCCAAGTCTGATTAGTAAAAAAATTTTTTGGCTTGGAAATTTTAAGATAATTATCTTTACCTAGTAACGGTGTGAAAATTACTTAGGATCCCCCAAAACAAGTGACTTATTTCCACGGGTCCTTGTTTTCCCAAGTGTTTAATCCGGGGAAAGTAAGTTCGTTTTTTTTTTGGGGGTCTCGATTTTTTAAAACCCTTTTACAATGGCTTTATATTGAAATTTTGTCGAATTTACCTAGGAAAACCCCAAAACGTTAAAAAATTTGAGGTGTGATGGGGGGTGGGATAACTTCAGTCTTTAGAAGGGTTTTGGGTCATTCATTATAACTCTGGTTCGGTGGCCCCTTCGCTGACTGGCTCAGCTGTCTGTCTTGCTGGTTAAAATGCGGGCTCTCCCTTTTTCGGGTCCCCCTGCTGCCTCCCACATTAGGGTTTACTGTACCAAGGATTTGTCGGGCCTCATATGACGGAAAACATTTCTTAATACATTTCTCCTCATTTTTTCACTTTTTTATGGTCCCTTAATAATGACTTATTATAAAAGTAGTTATTTAGTTGATGTTGACGTATTTTGGGGGAAAGGGGAACAAATTATGTACAATTAGTCATTGTAATTTTGTTTTTAAAAATTAAAAAAAGGGCCCCTAACCCAAAAGGGGCTATACAATGCTAAAATTTTCTTTGGATAACCCCAAAAGGTCAGGGGCTTTTTTGGGACCTTTAAATGGCCCCTTGGGTTTAGCGCTTTTTTTGATTAAAAAATTAATATTGGGGCCTTGATTATTTTCATTAGGCGATGAATAATTATTACTATGAGTATATCCAAACAAAAAAATTCCTTCACAGTTATTTTTTTTTGCACTCAGCTCAAAATTGAGGCCCGGAGATGGAATCTCTGGTAGGGCGGGGAAAACATTGGGGACGTTTTTTAAAGGCACCCGCTGTCCCGGGCCCCGTTCACTCACCCCAGTAAAAGGGGGTACCTGGGTGTTAGTCCAAGTGGGTGGGAGCCGCATCCGGGGGGAAAAAGGGGCCCCCAATTTCCCCGAAATGCCCGGCATAACAAGGGCTTTCAAAAGTGATGCATTGAGGGTTAAGTGCCCCGAAAATTTGAAAAAACCCCTTGTCTTTTTTTAAATTAAGCCACACGGCCCCAATAAACTTTTTATGGTGGATTCCAAACAGGAGGTCCCTTGAGGGGTTTCAACACACGGGCCGGTTAAAAACCAAAAAGTAAAAATAACTGGGGAAAAAGAGAAATAGTTAAAAAAACAGACTGCCCCAAGATTTTTTTTTATAAAATAAAAATAATAATAATAATAATAATAAAAAATAATAAATAATTAATAATAAAAATGGGTTTATTACATACATTTTTAAAAAAAATAATACATTTGAAAAATTACAGATTGTGCAAAAAAAGTTTTATTAAGGGGGGACATCATTGGGCTTACAAAAAGTGGGGAAAAGTTTATGGTCCTGGGGGCCACTGATGTGCATAGTACAGTTTGGACCCCTTATCCTTGGGGCTGGTTTTTTTTTCGTTTTCCCTGGTTTATCCTTGCCCGAAACTAAACCCCAATTTTGTTTAAAAATGACACCAAAGTAAAAGTAGGATGGGAAGGATAAATTGAAAACATGTAAAATTTGGGGGTTTTTAAAAGGGAAAAGTTTTTTCCAAAAATGTTTTATCATCCATACAAAAAGAAGGGGAAGAACAGGGAGGGTTTTGGGAATTTGTCCTTTTTATGGACACAATTTTTTAAAGGAAAATGTTTTCATTAAAATTTCCCAAAAATGCAAAATGTGTTCCCCAAATTTTTCAACTTTTTTTTTTTGAACCCTTCCATCTTCACAAAGGCTAAGTCAAGGAAATTGTTTTTCCCTCGGGGAAAAAAACCAATTCCCAACTTATTGTGTGTAATTTACAAAAACTTTTTTCATGAAATGTATGTGAAACCCCGTCTTCCCACTGAGTGTTCCCGTTCACAAGGTCCCCTGTAGTGTTCCCTGGGACACAAGGGTTTTATTTTAGTGTTCCCGGACAAAAGGGTCCACCCCCAGTGTTCCCCGGGGCACAAGGGTCCCACTTTGTGTTCCCCGTGGGCACAAGGGTCCACTGTAGTGTTCCCCTTTAACAAGGGTCCCACTGTATGTTCCCTGTGGACACAAGGGTCCTAATGTAGGTTCCCCCCCGGGGCACAAGGGTCCCGTGTTTCCCCCGGGGACACAAAGGGGCCCCTTTGTGTTCCTGTGGACACAAAAGGGGCCACTGTGTGTTCCCCGTGGAAAAAGGGGGCCCATCGAAAATTTCCCTGTGGACACAAGGGGCCACCCGTAGTGTTTTTCCCCCGGGGCACAAGGGTCCCACTGTAAAATGTTTTCCCCGTGGGGCACAAGGGGCCCCTTAGTTTCCCCGGGGGAACTGGGTCTCAGTGTTCCCTGTGGACACAAGGGTCCTACTGTAGTGTTCCCCGTGGGCACAAGGGTCCCACGAGTGTTCCCCCGTGGACACAAGGGTCCCCCAGGGGGTTTTCCTTTTGGGCACAAAAGGGTCCCTTTCAAATGTTCCCGTGGGCACAAAAAGGGCCCCCCCCGAGTGTTCCCTGTGGGCACAAGGTCCCTTTTATGTTCCCCGTGGACACAAGGGCCCCGTAGTGTTCCCGTGGACACAAGGTCCCTGTGTGTTCCGTGTTTAAATTTCCACGGGGGTTCCCCCAGGGGCACAAGGGTCCCACTGTAGTGGGTTTCCCCGGGGCACAAAGGGGCCCCCCGTGGTTTTTCCCTTGGGGCACAAGGGTCCTACTGTGGGGCCCCCCGGGCACAAAGGGGCCTACCCCGTAGTGTTCCCCGTGGGCACAAAGGGCCTACTGTGTGTTCCCTGTGGAACAAGGTTTTTGTAGTGTTTCCCCGGGGGTTTCCCACTGTAGTGTTCCCCTTTGGGCACAAGGGGGCCTACTGTAGTGTTCCCGTACACAAAGGGGCCCCGTATGTTCCTGTGGTTAAGGGTTCCCACTGTAGTGTTCCCGTGGGCCTTAAGGGGGCCTACTGTAGTGTTCCCCGGGGCACAAGGGGCCCCCCCGTAGTGTTCCTGTGGGCACAAGGGGCCTACTGTAGTGTTCCCCGTGGACACAAGGGTCCCTCAGTGTTCCCTTGGGGCACAAGGGGCCTACCCGTAGTGCTCCCTTTGGGCACAAGGGGCCTACGAGTGTTCCTGGGACACAAAAAAGGGGCCAATTAAGGTCCCTTTTACACAAGGGCCCACTGAGTCTCCCTTTTGGACACAAGGGGCCTGCAAAGGCCCCCTGTGGGCACAAGGGTCCCACGGGAGGGCCCCTGGGGACACAAGGGTTTCCCTTTTGGGGCTCCCGGGACACAAAAAGGGGGTTCCCGAGTGCTCCGTGGGCACAAGGGGCCTCTTAGTGCCCCCGTGGGCAGGGGCCTACTTGTAGTGGGTCCCCCGTGGACACAAAAAGGGCCCACTGTGGGGCCCCCGGGGGCACAAGGGTCCCCTGAGTTCCCTGTGGAAAAAGGGCCTACTGTAGTCTTTTCCCGGGACACAAGGAAATCCACGAAAAACTCCTTTGGGCAAAGGGGCCTTTCGGTCCCCTTAACACAAGGGTCCTACCAGGTCCCCTGTGGACACAAGGGTCCTAATTGGGGATTATGAGAAAAGCCCCCTATGACATTAAAAGGGGGTTAATTGATTTTTTTTTTCTTTGGGGCCCTTTCTGTACTTCTTTTTCATAATTTTTTTACTTAAAAAATAATTGAGAGACAAATTGCAATAGTCTTCTAGGTAAAAAGTTTATTTAAGAAAGGTAAATTTAAAATAAATTTCACAAAAATTTTACACAACAAAATTTTAAATTAAAAGGATAACCCAAAAGAAGTCAGGGAAACGGGAGTCTTCCCTTTAAATAGTTTTTTGTAAAAATTTCTGTATTAAAACCAGCCCATCTTTAAATTTAAACCAACTTTTAAACTAAAAAACCTTTTCATTTTCCCCCAGATTGGGTTTAACCCCTTAAACGGGGAATTTTCTTTACCCTTGCTTTTTATTGGATGTTTTGCACCATCTTCTGAATTCTGAGGATTTTGATGTGGAAATTTGCAACTAATCCTCCAAAAAATTTCCAAATACAATAAATTATGATGCATTTTTTGGCCCCAAATTCGGGGCTTTAGTGTTTCCAAAATGGGGGTTTGGGCTGGGAAATTTTTGTTGGGGAAGGGTTTTAGGGTTTTCAGAGCCCCACATTCTCCAGTTCACTATTTTGTCGGCCCACAGAACAGATTTAAGGAAAGGAGGTTCCCAGTTATCCAGCCTAAAATTTTTATTTTTAACTGTGATAAGACTTGGGGATCTTTGAATGTAAGATCTTCTGATATTGCTCCTTCCTTAAAATTTAAACTTTTCCCCTTTTTCAAGTGGTTTGTTTTTTTTTTATATTCTGTTTTAGTATGTATTTCCCCGGTTTTTTCCCTAGAAAAAAACTAAATTTACCAATGAACAAAAAATTTTGTTGGTTAAAAAAATCCCATGGGGAAAGGGGGAAACCCTTTATCAAAAGAGAGTCAAAACTCCAGACCAAATTTTTTTTGCCACCCAAAAGGAGCCACAGTAAGATTGGGTCCAACCAGGGTATATTCCTTAAACCCTGGAAACAGAGGGGTCCCTAAAGGGGGGGGTTCTGGGGGGTCACCATTTGGGGGGACACCAAAACCTCTAAAAAAGTGGGCACTAATGCACAAAACTAATACTCATTTATGGGTTTATAGTTATCTTGAAATAATGTTTTTTCAATGATTTCATCATTGCTTTGTTAATCGGGTTTAAATTTTTAAACCGGGCCCCTAATACTATGGTTTTAATAAATGGTTTTTGGGATGCTGTTTCACCATATTTTTTGTACCCCGTATGATCTAAAATTTCTAAATAAATAAATAAATAAAAAAAGTGCTGCACCAACAAAGAGGGAAACCTTCCCAAAGAGTTTTTATGATGGATAGATTGATTTTTAAAGATGTGGAATATAAAAACATAAGAAAAAAAGAAAACTGGGAACAGGCCTGCCACATTTCTTTTGCTTTCCACTTGAATTTTTTTTCTCACAAAAAAAAAAAAAGAAGATTTTCTGTTATCAACTACTGTATTAGGGAGAAATGGATAAATAAATCAGAAAAATTTAAAAAATATTAGATTTTGGGTTTATGTGTTTTTCCGGTATGATTTGTTTTTTTGAACTTTTTGGGAAAAATCAACATTTTCTACAATTTGGGCCCAAATTTTTTACTTTTCATTGTGAAATCAATCAAAAACTCCCCAATTTCTGGGGAAAAATCCTTTTTTCTATAAAATTTAAAACCGGAAAACTAAAACAACCATAAAAAAACCCTCGAAAATACAGTGCAAAAATCGGGTGTTTTAAAAAAAACACTGGCCGTTTTTTTTTTTTTTTCCCCTGTGGTTCTTTCCCCCGCCAATATGGCTTTCAAAAGGCTGCCCCCGGTAGATCCATTGCTCCCACTTAGTTACATAAGTGGCGTCCTTGCTCCAAAAACTGTCCCCCCGGGGCTTTTTGATCTAAGGGAAAAATAAACACCACTTGGAGGGATGACATCTTTGCCCCAAACCCCTTCCTTAGCCTCCCGCGTAAACTAAAACTTTATTGCTGCTTTCTTGTTTCCCATAGGGCATTTTCAGATCCATATTGGGGCTCGCTTTCCCCGGACTTTGTGCAAGCCCAGGGGGTTCCCGGTTGTGTTCTCCGCACTACCTTTTTTCCCCCTGCTATTGGCCCTCCTTCCGTTTTTCCTTATATTTGGGGTACTTTGTTGATAACCCGGAAGCACCGGGGACTGGGGAAATTTGGCATCCTTCTTCAGGGTTTTGATAGACAGCTCCCCCTTGGACCCGCCTTTTGGCCCCCTTTTGGCTTAAAAAGCTTCTTTATGATTATAATAATAACCCCATTGGGCCATTTTATGGTTTTTAATTTTTTTATATGAAAACCCGGTTCATTACCTTCACTTAGACATCCTCTTTTTCCAGAACAGTGGACCCCGCTTAAGATCACCCAAACCGACCAATTATGTAAGTGTATTTATGTAAGTGCGTTTTATGCTGTTTGGGGGGTCGTGGGCTAAATTCCTTTACAATATTTTATGGGAAAAAAATTGGTCAGTACTTGGGACCTGAACATACTACTGGGAAAGAAAAAATTCGTTTAACCCGGGGGCCACTGTACCCTTTTTACTTTTCACTGTTCATATATTCAGGCATGGATATGGTCCCAAATTTCTGGGCCCCCGCTCTTTTATTTTGGCTGATGTGGGGACCACACATTTCTTCTTTAAAGACAACTTTTCCCCGGGGGGGGTTTAAAACTTTCCCTTTTAAACTTCCCCCTTTATGTTTATGGGAAAATATTTGCCACCTCTCCTTTTCCAAATTTCCCCCCCAGTTCCCCCTCCCCAAACTGGATTTTTGGTGACCAAATCTACTCACCCCCCCCCCCAACTCTAAGATGGGGCCCATTTTTCACCGGTTCCATCTGGCCTTTGGGGGGCCTTTTTCCCCCCGTTTAGAGCCTCCTTCCAGAAGCGAATATTCCATCCCCCTTTTCCCCCCCATCGGGTGCCCATTGCCTTTGTTTTTTGAAAAAAAATCTCCCCGACCCCCACAATCCTTTCTTTATAGGTTGGTCACTGAAACAAAATTTTTTTTGTTTGTTGTCCCCCCACTTCCACCTTTTTTCTCTGCCTCCATTCCTCTTGTCTTTCTTCAGTTCCACCTTTTTTTTGTTTTGTAGGGACCTCCCTTTTCCCCGCCACTTGGGAAGTTCCAGCCCGGTTGTTTTGCCTTTACTGCCCTGCCCCGAAAAACCCAAAACCATGGTGGCTTTCCTACCCCTTTTTTTTTTGACCACCTCCTCTCCTCATTCTCATGCCATCGGGTAAACCCCCCTTGGGTTTTGGGCTTCTGACGGTTTTATTCGCAGCAGTGTTTCTGACAGGGGTCGGGGAGGACATTTTTATCCTCGGGTAGCATTTTTTCAACTAATTTATGCCATTTTTAAACACTTATTTTGATAGCATCTATTCCCTTTTCCATTTTGGGGTTTTTTCAGGGCTCCCTTTTGTGCTTTTACAGGTGAGGAAAAATTTTTTACAATTCCCCTAGTTTTTTCGTTCCAACTTTCTACGCCATATCTTTTGAAAACACAAAAATTTTTGTTTTTGCTGGGTCCTGGGCATGTTGACATAAAGGAATTGGGAAAGGGAGACTTCTGGCATGGTCAGCAAAATGCCTCCCAGTTTTTATATGGGGGGTTTTATTCCCGGGCTATTTTTTCCCCGGGAAATTTCCCAAACCACTTTCGGATCCGTTTGGGAACAAGGTGGTCTGATCCCATAACAAAAATTTATTCCTTTTGGAACTGAGTTAGGTTTTGGGCCCTCTTCCATATGTCCCGGTTTTGGGGGACTACCCCTCCCGTCTTTGCATCGGGCCCCACTTGTTTTTCAAGTATCCCCATGAAGGCCCTGTTCCTCTCTGTAAGTTTTTGTTCCCGGGATATGTTAAACCACATTCTGTTAGGTTTTCACTTGTCCGAAAAACGCCCGGGAAATTTTCCCCTTTTCCAAAATCGTCTCCCCTTTTGCTGCCCTTTCTTTACCTCCCTTTTTGCCGATGGAACCCCCCTTTTAAACCCGACCTTTTCCTTGACTTTTTTCAGCAACTGACAAAACCAAAAAATTTGGGGGCCTCTAAAATTCCCCCTCCCTTTTTACCCTTTAAACTCTTGCTACTTTCACCCCTTAAAACTAACTCCATACCTAATAATATCCCTCCCCCTTTTCCACCATTTCCCGCATCCTTCCGGGTCCCGCTGCCTTTTAACCCTTTTCAGTTTAGCACTTCTTTTTATTATAATAATAACCCTATAGCCAAATAGGTGTGGCTGATTTGGGGCAGTTGGGAGAGGTAAAAAGAACAAAAGATTTTCAATAACCAATGCAACATGAAAAATTAAGTTAATGAGCATGAAAAAACCCGTTCTCACAATTTTTTATCAAAATTTTAAAATGGCCTTTACCAATGATTTGGAAAGGGGAAGCAGTTGCTGTGTACTTTTTAAATTTTCCCTTAATTATTTTTCTTTGTTAGTTAAAAAAATTTTTCAAGGGGGAAAGGGTGCCCCCCTGAAAAAGGGAAAGGAATTTTTTTTTTAGTGCTTTTTTTTTTTTTTTCCATTTCAACTTTTTTTAAAGGTGTTTTAATTGGTGTGCCCTTTTTTGGGACAATTTAACCCTTTTTTTTCAAGGTATTTTCTTTCAAAATAACAACCATTTTTATTTTTAACAAGGATGTTTTTTTTTAGTGATGGTGTTTCAGCACCAAAGGCATTGGACAATTTTAAGGGGGGAAAAAGTTTCAGTCAAAAACCCAAAAATTTCTTCCTCTTAGCAAAAAACACTTTAAAAGATGCTGGGAAATTTAAAGGAAATTTTTTGTACTTTTTTCTGTTTTAAATTTATAGCTTGGAAAATTTTTTTTTTTTTTTTATCAGTTGGAAACCTTGTTCCCCAATCAGCCTACAAAAGTTTTGTTCAGATGCCCTCAAGCCCCCGAAGCAGCTAAGCATCCAAGGTGCCTCGGGAGTGAGAGCCCCTGAGCTGCCATTCCAAAGCTCCCGAAGCTGCCACTAAAAAGCTGCTGCTCCAAATGCCATCCAAAGGCTAGCTGCAGAATCTGTGATACCAAAGGCTCCAGATATTCATGAATACAAAATCAACCCACACCATCTGATCCGGGCCATTGTAAGTGCACCATTTCCCTTTTCTATTCACATTACTGTAGTAGTATTCTTGAGTGGAAACCTCAATTTGCATGAAAGATCCAAAACAAAAGCAACAACAACTGTAGGAACACGTGTCCTAGGTCTAGTGGGAAGCAACGAGTTATATGCTTTATTTTTGAAGTCATAATGCAAGAAAATGAACATTGCACAGTAATAGAAAAGATTTTTTCCCCCTTTCAGTGGTAGTAATAAACATGTGTCAGAACTTTTTTATTATGGCCTTATGGAAATTTGAGTTATTTCAGGGTACAGTTGACAGTTTACTCCAGGCAAGCTTTGTAATAAGCTGTTGTAATAACTTTTTCTGACTTTCCCCTGAACTTGGCAATTTTGCTTTGATTGGTTTTATTCAGAAATAATACATAATGTTCAGTTACTGTATTTTTATGACGACTAGAGGCAAGTGTATGACAAATATGAAACAGGAAAATGCAACTCCTTCCTGTAAGCTTTTCACCCTGAATAAATCTTCGTACGGAAAGATTGATAATTAAAATTGCCAGGCATACCATCTAGGGGACAAAAAGATACAAAACATCCAGGCCATGGGAAAACCTGGGTGGCACCCCACTCAGAGGAGAGGTTTTAGTGCGGAAAGGGAAAAACTGGCAGGAAATGGCAGAAATCGAACCAAATCATCATTCCGGGAGGGAAAACCATCGATGCTCCACCCAAACCAAAGATACAGATACTAATGCCGGAAAAAATCCCAGTACCAAATACACCAGTCCGATAACATTCTTCTTTGCAAATATACAGGGTCTAAAGCAGCAACAAACAACAATCCCTTTCATCCATGGACTGCTTGCAGAGGCAAAGGCAATGCTGGGCTTTCACTGAGACCACATAAAGGATCATTTGACAACAAAATATGAATCCCAGGTTAAAAACTCATAAGATGAGAGTGAACAGGCAAAAGGGGGTTCCCTTTTATACATTGCAGAGTCATGTTTGACAGAACTGCTTAGCCTCAAATGATGTAGGGGAAGTTTTGCGGGAAGGTTAGAACCAAAACCTAGTCATTGTGGTAGTCTACAAGCCCGGATGCAACATCCCAGCAATTCCAGGAACAGCTGTTAAAAATTGACCACTGTCTGGAAAATCTTCCAGCTCCTGCACCCAACATCTTGCTCCTGGATTTCAACTAAGGCACCTAAAATGGAGGAATATACCAAATAAATTGTTGCAGTAAACCAGGAGGCAGCTCTGATGAAAATTTCCCCCAATGAGCTTTAAATCCTGCAAAATTCAATTTAAACCAGCAAATAATAGAGCACTTAGACTGGAGAATACACTAGACCTCATCTTCACT
The DNA here is from genome assembly GCF_038502225.1 of Cherax quadricarinatus. NCBI lineage: Eukaryota > Metazoa > Arthropoda > Malacostraca > Decapoda > Parastacidae > Cherax > Cherax quadricarinatus. Next base: position 3,861,378 of record NC_091321.1, on the reverse strand, counting down.
AACAATGTGATCTGATAGAAATGTCAATATCAAAAACAATATTCAGATCACAAATATAATTGAGGTTCAGACATCGTGGAGCCCAGACCGAAAAATGAGACTAGTCATTAGGAGCTTTCACCAAATTCAACTTAAATAACAAAACATAAAGGGGATTTAAGTAACCAAGTCCTAACCGATATAAGCTGGGAAGATATAAAGCAAATTTCAGACCCCAACTATGCCTAGAACAGATTAACCCGGGGGCCCTCGATGTATGCACAAGGCTTATTCCTCAAGAAAAAGGAGGAGAGATGTAAAATAGAAGAGACAGGCGCCCTTTACAGGCACTGGCTAAAGAATAATGACCTAAAAGAGGTCAATATATCTGAAATCGTAGGGAAACACTTGGTCAGCTAAATAGCAAGCATCGAACTTAAGTAAAGAATCCTTTAGAGCAGGAATCATGAAGACCTAAGCCATAAATGAAATGATAACCCAGTATTTAGCACTTCCTTGATTATTATAATAACCCTGTAGCTACTAAATAGTAATGGGTCCTAGATGTACAGATTGGAGAGGTAAAAATGACTCAGTTATTACAACTAACCATATAGTCGAAACAAAACTTAATTGAAGAGCATGAAAACTCTGTTCTCACACCTTTTTATCAAAAAAGTTTAAATGAAGCTATCACTTGCCCAGATTTGGCACAAGATGCAGTTGCTGTGTACTTTTAATTGTCATTGGCATTATTTTCAGTATGTTAGCTAGAGTTAAGTTATCAAGTGGGAAGAGATGCTTCTCCAAAAGCAGAGAAGAAATTTTTCTTAGCATGCTTTTTTCCTATTTCAATTTTGAAATGGTAGTCCTGTACATGTAGTGCACCTTTAGACAATTTTTACAAGGTATTGCTGTGCAAAATATGACTAACCATTTTTATTTTTAACAAAGGATGTTTTATTTAGTGATGGTAAGTTGCTAGCACTAAAGGTGCTCGGTAGACAATGGGGAAGGGAGGGAACAAATATTTTAGTCAAAAGCAAAATTGCTTCCTCTTAGCAAAAAACATTAAGCATATACAAAGATGCTGAATTGAAGATTTTCTGTACTTCTTTTCTGTTTTTAAATTTGATAGCTTAGGAATTTTTTTTTTTTTTTTTTTATACAGTTGGAAGCACCTCTGTTTCGCATCAGCCTACAAAAGTTTTGTTCAGATGCCTCAAAGCCTCCGAAAGCAACTAAAGCATCCAAGGTGCCTCAGAGTGTAGAGACCCCGAAAGCTGCCACTCCGAAAGCTGCCACTCCGAAAGCTGCCACTCCGAAAGCTGCTGCCCCAAAAGCTGCCATCCCAAAGGCTTCAGCTGCAGAATCTGTGATACCAAAGGCTCCAGATATTCATGAATACAAATCAGCAGCCACACCATCTGATCCTGGCCACTGTAAGTGCACCATTTCCCCTTTTCATTCACATTACTGTAGTAGTATTCTTGTAGTGGAAACCTCTCTAATTTTGCACTGTAAGATCCAACAACAACAGCAACAACAACTGTAAGGAACACGTGTCCTAGGTCTAGTGGGAAGCAACATGAGTTATGTGCTTTATTTTTGAAGTCATAATGCAAGAAAATGAACATTGCACAGTAATAGTAAAGAGTTTTGCTCCTTTCAGTGGTAGTAATAAACATGTGTCAGAACTTTGTGTATTATGGCCTTATGGAAATTTGAGTTAGTTCAGGGTACAGTTGGACAGCTCACTCCAGGCAAGCTCTTGTAATAAGCTGTTGTAATAACTTTTTTTTTGACTTTGCCCTGTTAACTTGGCAATTTTGCTTTTGATTGGTTTTATTCAGAAATAATACGTAATGGCTTCAGTTACTGTATTTTTTTATGACGACTCAGAGGCAAGTGTATTGGTGAAATCCTTTCAGCTTATTGTAATGTACCAGTAACACCTTTGAACCCACACATTTGACTCTTTGATCTGCACATGTTTTATTTTCTGAATGATATGAATGTGCCCAAAGAATAGCAGGGAGAATGTGACTTCCTAATGCAAATATAAGCAAGACTAGAGTTGTAGGTATTTTGTATGAGAAGAAGTCCATTAAGGACATCATCCAGTACAATTTATGGCCTGAGTTTTACCAACATTTTCTTAAGTACAGGTATAATTTTTCTTCAAAATTATGCCACTCTGCCACATTTTATCACAGGATGTAAAATGATGGGTTATTATACTTAGAAATTAATTTTATAACATAACCTCTGCATACACTAGTTCTGGGAAGGTGTTTCCACAATTATGGCAATTTTAGATGTTTTTCATCAAACATGACATCTCTGCTGTCTCCAGTCTCCTCCTTGCTGCAACATACAACAGTATTGGTACCACTATACCCTGGTACATTCTTTTTTTTGCCTTTGTTGATAAAAGGATACATTCTGTAGCTCTTCAATTTGAGTGCCTTGATGCAAGTGAAGGGCTATTGATTCAGGGCACTGGAACTACCCTCCCCTTGTCTCATACTTGCTTACAGTATACTGAGCATACTACATGAAGTGTATGATCAACAAAATGACTGAAAAGATAATAGAGAGCAAAGTGGATGTAGAAAGGAAAGAGCTTGTGTGGCTCAGGTGTTAGTATTGAGTGATACGCTGAAAAGAAGGCATAGTTTGTTACCTTGGAATTGGAAAAGATGCATAACAGAGCACATTTGGGAGTGATGTGGTTAATGTTGTGAATGTAGGAAATAGGTGGAAAGTTATTAGAAGCTGTATGCCTGAGGGTAGTGAGAAACATGCTGAAACAGAGGTAAAAGCTTTCCAAAGGCAGCTAAACCACTACTTTCTCAAAATGTTAGCTATGTTGTGATGGCCATGAAAACCTGCAGGCCACTAACAGTAGCAGCTTAATTGACCAGTTAGTCAACAAGGAAGTCTAACCTCAGACCAGGCTGCAAGGTAAAGTCTTCATATTATTTGTTACCTTGGATTTGTAAAAATGCATAACATGGCATGTCTGGGAGTAATGTTAATGTTGTAAGAGAAGTGTTGTCACAGACAACCAGCACAGGCTCAGAGATGGCAAGTCTTGTCTTACCAACCTTTTGGAATTCTATGACAATGTAACCTAAGTGAAACAGGAGGGAGGGTGGGTTGGGTGGATTGCATTTTCTTCAAAGGCAGAAAGGCATTTAATACCCTACCCCACATGAGACTGGGGCAAAAACTTGAGAAGCAGGCAGGAATAACTGGAAATGTACTTTGGTAGATCAAAGAGTACCTTAGGGTGAAGAAGCAAAGATTATTATTATTATTATAATCATGGAGTGCTAAACCCATAGGATTATACAGCACCTGTGGGGGATGGATGGAAGGTCAGTGTATAGACTCAGGGGACAGAGGCTGTAGACCTCATTCAAAGAAAAAGATCTGGGAGTGAGCATAGTGCCTACCATATTGTCAATTGAGTAATGTCTGTAGCCAATGCTCGCCTGACTTCAGGAATCTCAACAAGGAGCCAATCTGGGTGCTTTATATAACATAGACCCATTTGGAAGTATACAGCATCAGTATGGAAGTAAGCAGCAAGGCTTGTTCCTGAGTTAAGGGGTATGAGGTACAAGAAGAGGCTTATGGAATTGAATCTAATGAAGTTAGAGGATAGGAGAACCAGGAGTGATATGATATACCAAATATTTAGGGAAATTAATAGGGTAGACATAGACAGGCTGTTTGAGAGGCAAGGAATGGGAACTTGGGGACACAGCTGGAAGTTAACCACAGATGAGTCACTGGAATATCAGGAAGTATTCTTCAGTCTCAGGATGGTTGGAAAATAGAATGACCTTGAAGTGGTGGAGGTAGGCTCCATACATAGTTATAAGAGCAGGTATGATAAGGCCCTTGAAGCTAGGAGGGAGTGAATCTGGCAAGTTGAGAGACTGGACCAAAAGTTAAGACTCGGCACCCTGCAGCCGAGGTGATTCCACGCGTACACGTGGGATTGTGAGGGAAGTGAATGCTAATGCAGTATTTGGGTGACATATGGTCCATAAAGATTTAAAGTACAGTATTTTTATTTGTAGTGTATATGAGTCAAGTGTTATCGGAAGAGCCTGATCTTCATTCAGTTCATAGTTCAAATCTTGGATAGACCGAGAAGTACAAGTCATGTTCCTAACACCTAGTTTTCCTGTTCACCTATTTGTAATAGGGACTGAATCTGGGTATTACTGTTGTGGGCCACATCATGGGTAATGATGTACCATACCATGAAGATATTACACAAATAACCCCACACATAGGAGAGAGGAGCTTACGACGACATTTCAGTCGAAGTCGGGCCGAAACATTGTCGTAAGCTTCTCTCTCTCTCTGTGCAGGTTATTTGTGTATTATTCCAGTCATGGTATTGTGCCTTCTTTTTCTTCATGAAGATATTGTTAGAGAAAGGCTTTGAAATTAGCTGTGGTTGGATAATGGCTCTTAGGTTGTAAAATATGATGCAGGATCTTGTAATGAAATAAAATTTGAAAAAAATTATGACATGATTGTAGACAAGTCTTGAAAGATGAAGATTAAAGGAGTGAATGCTTATTTATACTATATTTAGATATTCAGGAATAGATGACTCTCTGGATAATTCTGTTAAGGATGAGGTAAATCACAATGTAAAAGAGGGAAGGAAAGTTGTATTAATAATTAGTCTGTGAAAAGATACTTGTAAATAGAGGAAAAAATAGAAATGTATTGAGCATAGTGGTGCTGGCTTTTTTTCCCCATGAACCTAAAGCTTGGACTTGAAATGTAATAGCAAGGAAAATGCTGGAGGCAAATTAACTGTCCTGTCAGAGATCACTGTGCATTGTGAATATTGTGCAAAAATTAATAAATTAGAGCATGGAGGCAATATGGAAGTTGTAATTTAAAGAGTGGATTACAGTGGACCCTCAACCAATGGCATGAATCCATTCCAGAGGGCTTGTCGTTGGTTGAAATTGCCGTTAGTCGAGTTAATTTTCCCCATGAGAAATAATGGAAATAGAATTAATCCGTTCCTGACACCCCAAAGTCTGAAATTTTTTTTATTTTTTTGCATGAAATATACATTTCATTATATGGAAAGGAATGGGACATGCAAAATAAACAATAATTAAATGCCACTTACCTTTATTGTGGAGTTGTTGTTGAATGATGTGCCAGCAGCAGGGGAGATTCAGGATTGTCTATTGCTTGGAAGGAGAATCCCCTTCCATAAAGACTTCAGGTACCAAGTCCTTTGGTGGGGTTACCTCCCTTCTTGGTTTTTTAATGCCACTAGGACCAGCTTCAGAATCACTGGACCACCCTCTAACCACCATCACTACCACCATCACTACCACCCTCTACCACCATCACTACCACCCTCTACCACCATCACTACCACCCTCTACCACCATCACTACCACCCTCTACCACCATCACTACCACCCTATACCACCATCACTACCACCCTCTACCACCATCACTACCACCCTCTACCACCATCACTACCACCCTCTACCACCATCACTACCACCCTCTACCACCATCACTACCACCATCACTACCACCCTCTGCCACCATCACTTCCACCCTCTACTACCATCACAACCAGTACCACCCTCTACCACCATCACAACCAGTACCACCCTCTACCACCACCACAACCAGTACCACCCTCTACCACCATCACAACCAGTACCACCCTCTACCACCCTCTACCACCATCACAACCAGTACTACCCTCTACCACCATCACAACCAGTACCACCATCACAACCAGTACCACCCTCTACCACCATCACAACCAGTACCACCCTCTGCCACCATCACTACCACCCTCTGCCACCATCACTTCCACCCTCTACCACCATCACTACCACCACCACTTTTGTATATTTCTACAATTTTTTCTTGAATTCTATCATGTTTCTCACATCCTTTACCAAAGGGCTGGCTCTAGAAGCTTTCGTGGGGCCCATGGTGGCTTATTTAGCGGTTACAAGCACTAGAAACAGTGGAATAATCCAAAATATATTGGAGGCACACGTGGAAACCGACTGCAACAGCTTGTAAACAATGGCACACTGACGTCGTTGGTTAAGTTTTTCGTTGTTGGTCAAGGCATTTTTTCTACGGCAAAAAGCACCATTAGATGAAATTGTCATTACTTAATGCTGCCATTAGTTGAGGGTCAACTATATAAGAAAATGGTTTGGTGTTAAAAGGATGGAGCAAATTAAGTTTGGATGATAGAAATTTGATAAAGCATTAGTTGATAGAAGATGTATTAGAGTTAGAGGGTGTGAATGAAGCTTTGAGAGGGAAGAGCTTAGACATTCAGGAAGCATAATGAATGTTAGACAAGGATGAGTGAAGAAGAGTTGTCAGTGGGATCTGACGTGTTGGAGAATGAGCCTTGTAATATTTATTAAGGTATGCAAATTAATTTTTGTAAGCTTGGTTGTACAGTGCCTTCTAAACATTAAATACTCTTCCACATTGTTGTTGCAGCTGTTGGTCCTGGAGCACTCAAGAGTGGAGACTACCCAAACACAGAATATTTTTGCTATGAGAAAATGAGTTTTTATGACTTAGAAGTGGAGATGGCACCTCACCGTCTTCCACAACCTTCAGCTAACAATGGACGTCTTTGAATCAGTTAAATGATTACATATTGCATGGAGTAATGTCGTTGTAGTTCATTATGTATATAATATACTGTATAATAAACTGATAGATTTTCAGTTTTATTTTCTTCAAATTATAGCATTTATCTACTTCATATGAAAAATTTAGGGCTCTTAAATCCTTCAAATCTGGTCATCCCTACAAATTTGCTCCATGGCGGGGGCCATTGCTTCTAGAGGTCTTCCATAGCCGAAAACCACAAATACCCTGTACTGCACTTTAAATGTCGTATATTGCGTTATTATAGACATTTTCATTAATCCATCTACAACATTTTTTCAAAATTATATAAAACACTACATATATATAAACAAAATATATCTAATCATAGTAAAACAAATAAACATAATTGTGAGGTGTGGTAGCTGGGAGGGCTACCACACCTGACTTCCTACAATAAATACTATTGACCTCTCACCCTACATTAAGACTACAAATATTTTAAGGTTAGTAATGAGCATACTGTATGTGCATTTTACTTAGTTTTTTCTATGCTTAGTCCTACTTAATATATGATAGTGTAAACATGTTATCATGCATTTATATAGGCATTTACAGTAGGGCCTCACTTATTCGGCAGGTTAGGTTCCAGGCTACTGCCGGAAAGCAGACTTCGCTGGAAAGCAGAATTCCATTTTTTCCATTTATAAATGCATATAAATGCCAGATAACAAGTTTACACTAACATATATTAAGTTAGCAATAGAACTAGGCATTAAAAAGTAAAATACATGTACATAGACAGTACACTCATTATTTACCTCAAAATATTTGTAGTCTTAATGTAGGGCAAAAGGTGAGTAGTATTTACTCTAAGAAGTCAGGTGTCGTGGCCCTCCTGGCCACCCCACCCACACATATTATATTACGATGCTTAAAGCTGCCTAGAGCGATAAAATGCATATGCGTACAGTACACGTATTACTTACCTTAAAATATTTAGTCTTAATGTAGGGTGAGAGGTGAAAAGTATTTATTTGTAGAAAGTTATGCGAGAGGTATGGCATCCTGCCTGGCCACTCCCACCTACTACGACATTAAGCTCCCTAGAGCGATAAAATGCATATATAGTAACGATATTTTTTCTCATATAGGTGCCACTGACCTTTGATAAGAAATATTGTGAAGTAGATTAGTCCATTTCAGACCCCCAAACATACACGTACAAACTCACTTACTTAAATACACTTACATAATTGGTCGCATTCGGAGGTAATCGTTATGCGGGGGTCCACTGTATAGTACACTCATTAACCCTTTGACTGTCGTAAGCCCCTTTCTGAAACTGTCATTCTGTGTCACAAAATTTTTTGAAAAAAGAAAATTATTTTTTCTTATGAAATGATGGAGAACCTTTTCCCGATGGTAATGACACCAAAAGTACGAAATTTGGTCGAAAACTCACTGAATTGTGCTCTCGCGAAGTTAGCGGTTTCAATGACATATACGCATCAGCGATTTTGCCGACTCTGAGCTCGGTTTTTGGCCAGTTTCCGTTGTTTCAGTTAACGAAACTCAGCTATTTCTTTAGAGCTTCATTTTTTCTATCAGTTGATTACAAGAAACCGCCCATTTACCAATTCGAACTACCCAATAAAGTGGTCAGAAATTGGCAATTTGGCCAATTTGACACAAATTAAAAAAAGCTGCCAATTTCAAAATAAGGTCCAGAATAAACAATGTAGACATTCTTGGCACTAAAATAACATATCCTCTGTTCATTAGTCATATCTCCAGGCCCCTCTTATATTACTATTGCTTTCTACTTTTATTTTTTATTCATACAAAAAAATAGAAGATTTACTGTTATGCGGAATACTGCATTATTGTAAAAATGGTATAAATAATATCGGTGCACTAGTGAAAGAATATTAGAGTCCCCAGTTGACGTGTATTGGACGTGTGGTGTGATTTTGCTTATTCCTGAACATTGGTAAAAATTGAACATTTCTGCTACTTTGAGCTCAATTTCAAGATCGTTTTCATCTTGAAACTAATCAAAATCATCTCTATTTCTGTAATATGTTTTCCATTTTATCACGTGAGACCATGAAAACGAGAACACAATGATAAATACTATACGAAAATACACCTCAAAGTTGGCGTTTTAATCCAAAAAAACAATGTTTTTTTTTCTCATTATGCACTGCGTGCTGCAGGATTTTTTTGTGGTGCACACTGACCACACAGACCCATTCTCTCACATGTATGCCTACCAGCTTTCTCCTGCTTGATTTGAAGCTGCTAGAATTTACACATATAAATGTGTCCGAAACAGTGGCGCATAAGACGTATATATACGACCGAAACAGTCGAAGGGTTAATTACCTTAAAATATTTGTAGTCTTAATGTAGGGTGAGAGGTGAGTTTTATTTGTATAAAGTCAAGTTAAGAAGTATGGGTAGCTAGGAAGGGCAACCCTCACCACCCCACCCATGAACGTGTTTGGCTTTCATCACTTTACATTGTGTACAAGTTGTTTCCACGTTGATACAGTAGAATAAATAAAGAGAAACACTCCCATTCTCATGTAACACCATTTTTAGAAGAAATGACACCCTGAGTGAAGGCATACGAAAGGAATAATTTTCTAGTTACCCCCAGTAAAATTATAGTGACACATTTTCTCTGATGTTGGACTACAAGTTGCCTGGCTACCACAAGTCCTACAAGTTGCCTGGCTACCACAAGTCCTACAAGTTGCCTGGCTACCACAAGTCCTACAAGTTGCCTGGCTACCACAAGTCCTACAAGTTGCCTGGCTACCACAAGTCCTACAAGTTGCCTGGCTACCACAAGTCCTACAAGTTGCCTGGCTACAACAAGTCCTACAAGTTGTCTGGCTACCACAGGTTCTACAAGTTCCCTGGCTACCATAAGTCCTACAAGTCAAACCATACCCCGGCCGGGATTGAACCCGCGGTTATAGAGTCTCAAAACTCTGGTCTAGTGGCTAACGTGACGGGCTGGAGTTTTGAGACTCTATGACCGTGGGTTCAATCCCGGCCGGGGTATGGTTTGTTTGCAATCGTGTCATTACGATTTCGTGAGTCCTACAAGTCACCTGACTACCACATCTCATATTTATGTTAATTTATTCTACTGTGGGGTGTATTTAGATGGATTAAGCAAAATGTCTATATTGTTTTATATGATATTTAATGCTCCTTAGAGTGATTATTGTTGTGTTATTATTATTATTATTAATATGGGTAGGGGTCGGCCTAGGAAGGGTTGGAGGGAGGGGGTAAAGGAGGTTTTGTGTGCGAGGGGCTTGGACTTCCAGCAGGCATGCGTGAGCGTGTTTGATAGGAGTGAATGGAGACAAATGGTTTTAAATACTTGACGTGCTGTTGGAGTGTGAGCAAAGTAACATTTATGAAGGGATTCAGGGAAACCGGCAGGCCGGACTTGAGTCCTGGAGATGGGAAGTACAGTGCCTGCACTCTGAAGGAGGGGTGTTAATGTTGCAGTTTAAAAACTGTAGTGTAAAGCACCCTTCTGGCAAGACAGTGATGGAGTGAATGATGGTGAAAGTTTTTCTTTTTCGGGCCACCCTGCCTTGGTGGGAATCGGCCGGTGTGATAATAAAAAAAAATAAAATAAAAAATGGCATCTTCAAGACTAATAAGACACTTGCTGATTTTAATGTGTACCTGCATGCCAGCACAGTGTGTAAGTTTACTTAGGTACTGGTACACATACATATAATTATCAGTTATAATAATGTTGGTATGTAGTCCACCTGGGCTACATTCCTACACCTACCTACATAGCTACACGACATTTAACCCTAGTATGGCTTACGACCCAGGGTTTTTGACGTACTAGTACGCCTAAATCCTAGCGTCCTCAAATCTAGTGGGAGAAAGCTGGTAGACATACGTATGAAAGAATGGGTCTGTGGTCAGTGTGCGCAGTATAAAAAAAATCCTGCAGCACACAGTGCATAATGAGAAAAAAAAACTGTGTTTTTGGAATAAAACCGACTTTGCACTGTATTTTCGTATGGTATTTAGTGTTGTATTCTAGTTTTCTTGGTCTCATTTTATAGAATGGAAGACATATTACAGAAATTGAGATGATTTTGACTGGTTTTACAATGAAAAGTACCTTGAAATTGAGCTCAAAGTAGCAGAAATGTTTGATTTTTACCAAAGTTCAAAAGTAAACAAATCATGCCAAGCGTCCAATACACGTCAACTTATGAGTCTAATATTCTTTCACAAGTGCACTGATATTATTTATACCATTTCTACACTAATGCAGCAGTCTGCATAACATTAAATCTTCCATTTTTTGTAAGAATAAAAATTGAAAGTGGAAAGCCAAAGAAATATAAGAGGGGCCTGGGGATGTGACTAACGAACAGAGGAAATGTTATTTTAGTGCCAGGAATGTCTTGTTTATTCTGGGCCCTATTTGGAAATTGGCATCTATTGAAATTTGTGTGAAATTGGCAAAATTGCTAAATTCTGACCACTGTATTGGAGAGTTGAAATCAGTAAATGGGTGGTTTCTTGTACTCATTCAATAGAAAAAATGGAGTTTTAGAGAAATAGTTATGATTTGTGTCGACTAGTACACTGGAATTGGCTGAAAATAGGGCTCAAAGTGGGCAAAATCGCCGATGCGTAAACATCGTCGAGACCGCTAACTTCGCGAGAGCGTAATTCCGTAAGTTTTCCACCAAATTTCATACTTTTGGTGTCATTATGATCGGGAAAAGATTCTCTATCTTTTCATAAGAAAAAAATAATTTTTTTTTTAAATTTGGCCGACCCTGAGAACAAGTCTCGGAGAGGGCCTGTCGACCCTCAAAGGGTTAATGTGGCCCAGAGCCATATTATTACCATCGACATACCATGTTTACTGAGTTTAATCGTTTCTATCAACTACCTTTAGATGCCATCATAAACAAATAGAGAAGTAATGAATAATTCATGCCGAGAATTGTAAACAAAAAGTGTTATGTATTAAGGGGAGTGACGTTATGTTTTCCCTCCACCCGGCTACCACACTTCCATAGCATATAAACAGTATGTTTATATGCTATGTAATGTGTTTCTTGTATAATTTTGAAGAAAATATCATAGATGGATTAATGAAATTGTTTATATTGACTTAAAATTAGACATTTAACCCATAAACGGTCCAAACGTATATATACGTTTTTCCAACATTTGAAAGTATGTAAAAAAGTAGATCTTTTTTTTTTTTTTTTACATTTGAAAATGTGGAAAAAAAACTTTGATTTACTTTTTTTTTTTATATATATATTTGAAAATGTCAAAAAAACGTAGATCTACTTTCGGAGCACTACACATGTGAACGTAGATCTGCTTGGACCGTTTACGGGTTAATGTGCCTAAGAGTGATTATTATTACATAATAGAGAGATGTGCTTATGGAGAATGTAAACAAACCGGGTGGCGCATGCTGTATTAGAAAGACCACGTACCATATAGAAAGTTTTGGTCATAATTTGAGATCGCCGTATTAGCGGAACGCCGAAAAGTGGGGCCCTACTGTGCAAGTTTAAAAAAAAAAGAATCCGCTCTATGGCAGTAGCCTGAAACCTAAACTTCCGTATAAGCAGGGCCCTCCTGTATAGCAGTGTATCTTGGAAAGGATGCCAACTGTTTTGATATATATATATATATATATATATATATATATATATATATATATATATATATATATATATATATATATATATATATATATATATATATATTATATAATATATATATAATATACAGTCGTCCCTCAATCGTCCGGACTGAAAGTTGTCCATTTTGGAAATAGTCCTGTTATTTCGTCTAAACATTGGCTCGCAAGTGGTCCGTTAACTCGCTAATAGTCCTTCGTCCGGGACGCATACTCACGCTCTGAGCCGCCTGGGCCTTCCCTTCCCAGCCAGTGTGCCATTGTTTACCAGTGAGCAACGGTCCCCTCACTTGCTCCAACGAAATATTTCATAATATTCCATTGATTTTAGTGCTTACAAGTGCTAAATAAGCTACCATGGCTCCAAAGAAAGCTCCTAGTGCCAAGCTTTTGGTAAAGAAGGCGAGAAATATGACTGAATTTAAGAAAAACATCATTGAACAATGTGATAGTGGCGTACGTGTGGGCGAACTGGCCAGGATGTATAACAAATCTCGTACAACCATATCTTCCATCATAGCCAAGAAAAAGGAAATCAAGGATGCTGTTGTTGCAAAGGGGGTAAATATGCTGACAAAAATGAGATCACCAGTACTTGAAGATGTTGAGAAGTTATTATTGGCGTGGATAAACGAGAAACAATTAGCAGGAGATAGTCTTATGGCGTCGCTTATTTGTGAAAAGGCTAGGTAGTTGCATGACAATTTGGTAAAGAAATTGCCTGCAACTAGTGGTGATGTGAGTGAATTTAAGGCCAGCAAAGGCTTGTTTGAGAGATTTAAGAAGCGTACTGGCATACACAGTGTGGTAAGGCATGGTGAGGCTGCCAGTTCTGACAACAAAGTGGCTGAAAAATATGCGCAGGAATTCAAGGAGTACGTAGAGACTGAAGGACTGAAACCCAAACAAGTGTTCAATTGTGACGACACAGGCCTCTTTTGGAAGAAAATGCCAAAGAGGACCTACATTACTAAGGAAGAAAAGGCACTGCCAGGACACAAGCCTATGAAAGACAGGCTGATGCTAATGTTCTGTGCTAATGGTAGTGGGGATTTCAAAGTGAAGCTGTTACTAGTGTACCATTATGAAAATCCCAGTGTTCAAGAAAAACAATGTTATGAAGAGTAAATTGTGCGTGTTTTGGAGATCTAATAGTAAGGCATGGGTCACGAGGGACATTTTCGTCGAGTGGTTCAATGAAGTGTTTGGCCCTTGTGTGAAGAATTACCTCCTGGAAAAGAAATTGGATCTCAAGTGCCTCCTAGTAATGGACATTGCACCTGCTCATCCTCCAAACTTGGATGACCTAATTCTGAAGGAGTTTGGGTTCATCACAGTAAAGTTCTTGCCCCCGAATACCACTCCTCTCCTCCAGCCCATGGACCAGCAAGTCATTTCAAACTTTAAAAAAAACTACACCAAAGCAATGTTTGAAAGGTGCTTTAATGTGATCTCAGACACTCACTTGACCCTAAGAGATTTTTGGAAAGAACACTTCAGTATTCTCCATTGTGTAAGCCTTATAGGTAAGACTTGGGAGGGAGTGACTACCAGGACTTTGAACTCTGCTTGGAGAAAATTGTGGCCAGATTGTGTCCACAAGAGGGATTTTGAAGGGTTTGAGGCAGCCCCTGATGAGCCTATGTCAGTTGTGAACTCTATTGTTGCACTGGGGGGTTCCATGGGGTTGGATGTGAGTTTGGAGGATGTGGAAGAGTTGGTGGAGGACCACAACAAAGAGCTAACCACTGAGGAGCTGCAAGAGCTTCAGCAGGAAGAGCAACAGATCGCAGATCAGAATCTTGCTGCAGAGGAGGAGGAAGAGAGATGGAAGGTGCCTTCTTCAGAAATTAAGGAGATTTTTGAAATGTGGGGTAGAATGGAAAGATTCATGGAGAAACATCATCCTGAGAAGGATGTTGCAAGCCATGTCGGCAACTTGTACAGTGACAGAGTCTTGACCCATTTTAGGGAAATTTTAGAGACGCAAGAAACAGAGCTCTCTGGACAGTTTTTTTTGCGAGACAGGACTCCAGTGACTCTCAAGGTGGTCCTAGTGGCATTAAGAAACAGAGAAGAGAAGTAACCCCAGAAAAGCAATTGGTACCAGAGGTGTTGATGGAAAGGGATTCCCCTTCCAAACGGTAAATAATCCAATCTGTCTCCTTCTCCAGTGTTCCATACACAAAGAAGAATTGCCAATAAAGGTTAAGTGTTATAATGTTAATGTGATAGAAGATGTTGAGAGACTGTTATTGGTGTGGATAAACGAAAAACAGATAGCAGGAGATAGCATCTCTCGAGCGATCATATGTGAAAAGCCTAGGAAGTTGCATGATGATTTAATTAGAAAAATGCCTGCAACTAGTGGTGATGCAAGTGGCATACATAGTGTGATAAGGCATGGTGAGGCTGCCAGTTCGGACCAAAAAGCAGCTGAAAAATACGTGCAGGAATTCAAGGAGTACATAGAGGCTGAAGGACTGAAACCTGAACAAGTGTTTAATTGTGACGAAACAGGCCTGTTTTGGAAGAAAATGCCAAGCAGGACCTACATTACTCAGGAGGAAAAGGCACTCCCAGGACATAAGCCTATGAAAGACAGGCTTACTCTGTTGATGTGTGCTAATGCTAGTGGTAATTGCAAAGTGAAGCCTTTATTGGTGTATCACTCGGAAACTCCCAGTGTTCAGGAAAAAGTGTCCTCAAGGCTAATTTGTGTGTGCTGTGGAGGGCAAACAGTAAGGCATAGGTCACTAGGGACTTTTTCTATGACTAGTTACACCATGCATTTGCCCCCACTGAAAAATTACCTCCTGGAAAATAAATTGGACCTTAAGTGCCTCCTGGTATTAGACAATGCTCCTGGTCATCCTTCAGACTTGGCAGAGCGACTTTCTGGGGACATGAGCTTCATCAAAGTGAAGTTTTTGCCTCCTAATACCACTCCTCTCCTGCAGCCCATGGACCAGCAGGTCATTGCAAACTTCAAAAAACTCTACACAAAAGCTGTTTAAAAGGTGCTTTGTAGTGACCTCAGAAACTCAATTGACTCTAAGAGTTTTGGAGGGATCACTTTAGCATCCTCAATTGTGTAAACATTATAGGTAAGTCTTGGGAGGAAGTGACTAAGAGGACCTTGAACTCTGCTTGGAAGAAACTGTGGCCAGAATGTGTAGACAAAAGGGATTTTGAAGGGTTTGAGGCTAACCCTGAGAAGCCTATGCCAGTTGTGGAATCAATTGTGGCATTGGGGAAGTCCTTGGGGTTGGAGGTTAGTGGGGAGGATGTGGAAGAGTTGGTGGAGGAGGACAGTGAAGAACTAACTACTGATGAGCTGCAAGATCATCTTCAACAGCAAGAGGCCAGACCTGAGGAAACTGCTCCGGAGGAAGGGATAGAGAAATTGAAAAAGTTGCCTACTTCAAAGATTAAGGAAATGTGTGCAATGTGGCTTAAAGTGCAAACCTTTTTTGATGAAAATCACCCTCACACAGCTATTGCAAGCCGTGCTGGTGACTATGACAATGTTGTGAAACACTTTAGGAATGTCATAAAGGAACGGGAGGTACAGGCCTCTATGGACAGATATGTTGTGTGACAGAGGTCCAATGACTCAAGCTGGTCCTAGTGGCATTAAAAGAAGGGAAGCAACCCCGGAAAAGGACTTGACACCTCAAGTCCTAATGGAAGGGGATTCCCCTTCTAAACAGTAACACCATCCACACACTCCCCTCCTCCCATCCCATCAATCATCACCTGATCTTCAATAAAGGTAAGTGTCATGTAATTGTACATGTCTTCTTCAGTTTGTGTGTATTAAAATTAATAATTCATGTGGTAAAATTTTTTTTTCAATACTTTGGGGTGTCAAGAACGAATTAATTTGATTTCCATTATTTCTTATGGGGAAAATTAACTCGATTAGCGATAATTTCGACTAACGATGAGCTCTCAGGAACGGATTAATATCGTTGGTCGAGGGTCCACTGTATTGCTGGTGCATTTATACTGCTGTTACCAAAAAAGTGATTTTTTTTTTTGTTGACTTCAGTGTACCATAAAATCACAAGTTTTATGAAATTCTATTCATTTTATAAAGTTTTATTTGATTCATAAAATGCATCCTTTTTCATCATCTTGCCCCATGGGAATTTAATTTCTGGGTATGCCACAGTTAAAAACAAAAATCAAATATGAGTTTAATGAACCTTTCAATACTGTATGACTTTATGCCAGAGCTGGCAAATGTTCTTATCTTTCACTAACTTCCTTCCAAGCTTTTGCTTAAAACTTTTGAATGCCTTATCCAATCCAAAGCAAGTTTTCAACCCTGGTCAACTATTATTAGGCAAAAGTTCCTGGAGCAAGTGACAGGTGCATGTGTCCTTTACTCAGTTTTATAGTATTCAAAAGAACTTTGGAAGATACTTTTCTATCCTACATTTAGCCAAGCTGAGGTCCAGCATAGATATGAACTAGCATCTTGGCTAATTCCTCAGTCACCACACAAGCAACACCTCAAAGGTTATTCTTCAGAGGAACCATATAGTGGACTTTCCATAGAAGTCAACATCATCACTTGTCAAACATACCAATCATCAAGAGGTATGTGATTTATTTATTGCAGTATTTTTTTTTTTTAATTTGTGTAAAATACAAAATACATACAAAGTTTTTTAATAATTCAGACATGCAGAATTTCCTATTATTTGTGACATCAGGGTACAAAGGAACCTTCAGGAAACTATCTCTTGCAAATCCTGGGGTTCAACTGTAATATAAACAATGATGAAATGTAAAAGATAATTTGGTTTTAACGAAGATACAGCCAAGAATTTAAAAAAAGAAACACCATTGTATTTTACAGCTTTCACTATGGATTAAAAAAAAAGTTAACACTGTACAATATTAGTATATTTCACTATACTCGTACTAGTATTACAAGTTGAAAATTTTAGAGAAGAAGACAGGCCATACTGTGTTGTTACAGTATAGTACTTTGGAAAATCCTATCACAGAGCTATGACACATCATAGCTTCCAACGATTAAAAAGACACGAAATGCTGCTAGATATAATGTTTTAATAAACTTTTTATGTGAAATGCCAATAAATTAATATATAGTACTTACAGAAGGGACAGTTTTCACAAATAAAACCAAATATTGTAACATATTAATATATATTTATAAAACTAAAGAGTACATTTATTATCAATATAAACTCCAAGTTCTTCATGCATATAAATAAATGGTAAAAACTTGGATGTTACTGTGTCCTATTTCTGGTGCCAGAAAAAGTAAACCAAGTGCCAGGAAAAAAGTAAACTGACTATAATCCAGATCAACTTAGTTTTAAATGAAATTAAATTATCATTTTTAAACAAGGCATAATAATTATATAATGCTCAATCTTATTAATGCTAGCTGCTAGTCATAACAACAGATCCCAGCTCAATGACTGACATGTTTCAAACTCTCATTGTCCACCATGTAATAGTAGTAGTAGTTTGCCTTGCTGCACCTATGCTTGCTAAGTACATTTGTGGCAGGTTAAAGATTAGTTACCACAGTTAATCTTGAATCAAGCAGGGTACTGAGTAGTTATTTTTACTTCACAGTGGCATCCTGGTTAGTGTTATAGCATGGGTTGAGTCCAAGTGCTTTAACCCTTTGACTGTCGAGACCCCTGCTCACAAACTTGCTCTCAGTGTTGAAGAATTTAAAAAAAAATTTTTTTTTTTTCATATGAAATGATAGAGAATCTTTTCCCAATGGTAATGACACCAAAAGTACGAAATTTGATTGAAAGCTTACGGAATTACACTCTCATGAAGTTAGGAATCTCGGCAATATCTACGCATCGACAATTTCGCCCACTTTGAGTCCTATTTTCGGCCAATTCCATTGTTCCAGTCGACCAAACTTACAGCTATTTCTTTAGAACTCCATTTGTTCTATCGACTGAGTACAAGAAATCACCCATTTACTGATTTCAACTACCCAATAAAGTGGTCAGAAATTGGTAATTTGGCCAATTTCATGCAAATAAAAAAAAATGCCATTTTTAAAATAGGGTCCAGAATAAACAGTGCAGACTGGCACTAAAAATAACATTTTCTCTGTTCATCAGTCATGTCTCCAGGCCCCTCATATTACTCTTGCCTTCTATTTTGAATTTTTATTCACAAAAAATAGAAGATTTACTGTTATGCAAACTACTGCATTATTGTAATAATTGTATAAATGATGTCAACCCATTCGTGACTGCGTATTAGAATGGCTAGTTGGACACTTATTGGACAATGACATCATTTGTTTACTCTTGAACATCGGCAAAAATCGACCATTTCCACTACTTTGAGCTCAATTTCAAGGTCCTTTTCATCGTGAAACTACTCAAAATCATCTCTATTTCTGTAACATGTCTTCCATTCTATCAAATGAGACCAAGAAAATGAAAATACAACCATAAACACTATACGAAAATACACCTCAAAGTCGGCATTTTAATCCAAAAACACATTTGGAGTTTTTTTTCTCGTTATGCACTGCGTGCTGCAGGATTTTTTTTATACTGTGCACACAGACCCATTCTCTCACATGTGGGCTTACCAGCTTTCTCCCGCTTGATTTGAAGCCGCTAGAATTTTGGAGTATAAATACGTCAAAAACACTGGCTTGTAAGACGTATATATACATCAAACAGTCAAAGGGTTAACAAAGTAACATAAAAAATGCATTCAGTAAATTAAATCTGTGTAGCAAAATAACTTCACCTACCCTGGCTACAGCACTGGTACCCTCAGGTCTCATCCATTGGGGCGAGTTGCTTTTCCCTCTTTAATGTAAATGTATGAAGTTTTTGTACAAAGAAATATTGACATAATTGCTTTGATCAAAAAATACATGGCAAATATATTTTGGATGAAATTTCTTTTGATATACAATATTCCCCCCAAAAATGCTAAACCCATCTGGAAGGCTGAATAATTAGGATCTAGTAACTGTTATAATTTATTGGAGCTGTGTAGTACAGTGTGTGTAATTATAATTTGCTGTGTATTGTTCATGACAGATCAGATATTTAGACCCAAATACTTAATTTTTTAAAACAGGGTACACCACTGGTCACTGAAACTGTGTAAAACATTTATAACTTTCATCATCTGTGCTAGCACTTTCATTTGCCGTCTTCCCCTCTTACTCATTTTTATTTATTCTCCCCTTGTGGGTTTAGCTCTTAGTTACGATGATAATAATGTTCTTCATTCTTCTACATTAGACCATTATATCTGTGTAATACAATAATCCCTCTTACTCGTTTTTCTTCATTCTTCTTTATTAGACCATTATATCTGTAACATAATACAAGTCATTGCATCCCACAAAAAGAAAATTTCCCCTCAAGGGAGGTTTCTTGATACAGATGAGAGCTGTTCATCCAAGGAATTGGACTTCCTTCTTATCATTCCTTGGATCAAACAAGATTGCCTCCCATGCCCCATGAAGTCTACGGTTCCTGTGGGTTTCACACTTCATTTCATTATTAAATTAAGGAAGGTTCCAAATGTTAAATACAGTGACTTCAGTAAACCAGATTTATCATGAATCAGAAATTCAGTTATAATCAGTAGGTACTGTATTGTCCTTATAGGTTTAGCACTTTCCCATGAAAACACTCATGACAACAATTTTTCATTGTCTCAAAAATTTAACTGGTTCCAACTTGATTCAAAATGGCCAAAAATCTGAGAGAAAATACCAAAACTTTCCCTGAAACAAAGGATCCAGTCAACACTTTCTTTCAAATATCATGGCAATGCAAACAGTTGTGTAAACTGTATACAGTAGCTTGTCTAAAACCGAAGCTTTTATGCCAATATTTTACTGTTTGCAAGTAACTGTCGTGTGTGTAGCCTTTTCACAACATGATTTTGGAGCAAAACAAGTTTATTGTAGTGTGTGATAAGGGAGAAATGGCTAACACACAATATGTATATACAGTAGACTGTTGTTTAACACGGATTTGTCTTCCACGTTTTTGTTATAGCACAATTGAAGAATTGCGGCATATTTTTGTTTAACACTTCATAAAATTAGTTTAACACGGTTGTGGGAGGAGAAAAAATTTTGAGCACACGGTTGCCCACTGGGCAGGATGGTCTGTGGGTTACACCACTGAGTCAACGGGGAAGACCTACCACCATCCCCCGCACCCTAAGCCACCCACACCACCCTTCAGTTCGGTTCATACTCGTGTAGGACGATGATACTTGGGAAGCTCAATGTGTATTTACATACATATTTTCTTATTTTCATTACCATTTATTAAATCTGCCAAGCAATCATGGCACCCAGTAAGCAAACAAGGGTTCCCACAAGTGACAAGAAAAGGTTTAAGTGTTCAGGTTTAGGAATTACGATGAAAATTGAGATATTAGATAAGCTTAAGAGTGGCTCACGAGTGGCAGTAATGAATCGTCACTGTACACAAAAAGAATGAGGTAAATATGAGTTTGTGTGACGACTTAACATACTGACCGACTTGACTGATTTATGCACACTCCAGTACGACCATCAACTTTAGTACCAGAACCTCTACCATCCACCTCAGCTCAGTAGGTCCACACCATCCATATCCACTCTTCAGTCATCATTACCCACAATTTAAGGTCAAGAATTGTAAAATAGTAGTTACTCTTTTCAGACTACAAAATAATTTTTCTCAGATTTTTTAGAGGTCAAATGTTTTTATTCTTGCAATTAAAATACTATTATTTCTATTGCATTTGTAGTCTTAAGCAGTAATATATCATGACAATGAACTACAATTATATATTCACACAACCATTTAATTAACTACAGAAACTCGAGACTTATCGCCACAGAAGACAACACTCAATACCGAAGAATCCTGGAATCATCGCTTATCTCTATAACCAACAATTTCAACCAGAACAACGGCTTCTATAACATAGCTGAACCACTTGCCAAGAAACTTCTTCATCGCTATCTCACATAAGAACATAGAACACTGCAGAAGGTCTTCTCACAACTTGTCCAATACCCCTGCCAAGCTACCCAAGACTCTATAACTCCACCCGGTAGATCATCAGATGCAGCATTCTCCACCTGACCTCAACATTCTGAACATGACTATAAATACTCCCGTACCTTCCACCCCAGGTAGATCTGTGTGAGACTTGAAAAAAGCCCAATGTGTGGGTGAAACGTTGTCAATAAAGGATCACATTATACTGCATGTGTGTTTATATTTCCACTGTGTCGGTATTTAATACCATTTATTTCCAATTATATATTCACTTTGATTTTGCAAGATCTGGAGGTCTAGAAAAAAGTTCTTTGGCTTTGTGGGGGCTCCCAGGAATGCAACCCTATTTTCCCCAAAGTTCTTCAGTTTGTCTAACATGGTTTTGACTAACACGACATTTTCAGGAACGTAACTACTGTGTTAAACGACGGTCTACTCTATATGACTTAGCAGCACATTAATTTCATGCATATGGTGGATCATATTTGTTTAGAATGGACTGGTCAACTGTAATTTTTGATGGCCCCATTGGTTTCAAATACATTTTAATTTAATTATGCCATTCAAGACGAGTAGGACTACATTGTATTTCATAATTTCAATAGTTTATTTACTTACACAAGATATCAATTATCTTGATAAATGTTACTTTTATACATGTGTTGTAGACTTGTTACAAATTGGTCAAGAATTGTGGAATAGTAGTTCTTCTTTTCAGACTTTACAAAATAATTTTTTAGAGGTCAAATGTTTTTATTCTTGCAATTAAAATACTGAAACAATTACATGATCTACACACACACACACACGAAAAAAAAAAAGATGCGTCAGCTGAAGTTCTCAGCCTATGGGTGTGGCTTTCCCTTTGGTTCTGATAAAGGCCTTTATTATCACTACAAAACCTAGGCTGTATAGTCCTTGTGGCTTAGCGCTTCTTTTTGATTATAATAATAATACAAAACCTAGAAATTCTTGATCCTTTAAAAAAAAATAAAGATATACCAAATTTAAATTCTGTTCATTTCAAAACTAATTTTCTCTTACTTAAATCCTGAATTTTTGCAGTTTTATTACTACAAATTTGTAGGAGAGTTCTAGAAAATTTTATATTACAAACACTCGAACTCTTACTGCATGTTGTAAAGTTATGCATTTTTATACATCAATGTCTACCTATATTACTTTTACATTTCTAATGTAGTAAGCATTAAATACAATCAACAGTGCTCGCTTCTATATTTTCTAAAAGATTCTTTTATATATAGACAAACTGTCCATGACCTTTCAAGTACACAAATGGAAAATTGCCAAAGAAATGTTTAATACTGTACATATTAGATCTAAAATATGCAACTGTTGCATAGTGTCCAAATCAAGAGAAATGTATGACAAAAAAGTACAAATGTATCCCAGAACTTTAAGTGATGCTTAGAGCTAAAGGCTCTGAAAAGGTCTCGAGAAAATAAGAGTGGATGACACAACTTATGAAAGAATGCAAAAACCTGGATGGGAATACATAGTTGATCTTTCAACAGGAAGATGCATTTTTTCCATAAAAGTTAACTGGAATGAACTAAAAAGCAATATTACAATTTGAAACTTATAATAGTGTACACTAAAGGAATTGGACGTATGTTCCAATTCCGTGAATCAAGCCTAAATACCTTTTATTCTCCTAGGCACTGTATGACATCTACAGGTTTGGTGCTCCCCCATGAATGTAATAATAATACAGTACTTTAAGGAAAACTGAACCTTATAAGCATAGCTAATATATACAATAACAAGTAATGGGTAAAAATAAATGGTTTTACAGAAATTAGATTACAAAAGCAGCGCTGTATAGCCCTTGTGGCTTAGCGCTTCTTTTTGATTATAATAATAATAATAGATTACAAAACAGAAATGTATATATTTGTGGTTTCCTTGCTTTACAATATAAAGTAACCAATTCATGGTTACTTTATACTGTTATTAGCTATGTGCTAGCAGCTTTTTTTTTTTTTAATATCAAAATTTCAGTTATCAGAAATTCAGTGATCAACATGTGCACAATATTAAAGAAATAAATTTAAAAATATTTGAAGCATTCCTTTCAATGCCAGTTTACATGTTAATTTTGGTACACAATTAAAATTTAAAGTAAGCTACAATTTATATTTCCTTTGATACTAGTCTGCAATTTCAGTCAATATATCTAAAAAAGAATGATCCACTATACAAGTGCTGCATATAAAGTATGCCTTGAGCACTTGTGGCTGTTCCACATTCTAATCATACCTACACAATATAATAAGCATGAGGCATATTGTAGTGAAAACCTTATCACCAGGCCAATATTTATTGTGCTAAAACATATACTCCAATGGATAATTCAGCATTTCACTAGTTACATCAAACATACTGAAACTTCCAAAGAGTGCTAAAATTACATAATTTTACACTAGAATACATTGCATTCATGAGCCATAAAGAAAAGTAATATAGTTTTATCTATTGTGCAGAGTTCTTCCAGCCATATTACAACCAGCAACAAACCCAATATAGCTTTTGATATGCACATGATCTCTTGAAACTTCTTAATCAATCTCCAAGAGGCGTGCTGCCCTGAACTGTGGACCCCAGGGGCCTGAGGGATCATCCAAAGGATTATGGTCATCTGAACCTTCTTCTGCGAAGTGTGCGTGAACATGATCCTCAAACCTATTGAAAGTAACATATCAAGATATAAATATGTCCATGTTATATATTTTCAAAAATTTAATGGCTTACGTGCAAAAGTCAACTGTATTAAAGCCCTGGACCCAGCAAATGATTCTTCAATCTATGTAAGATACTATATTGCTACTCCACTTTTTTTGTTTGAAGTTTTTTACTTCAAACAAAAAAAGGAGCAGCAGTAATGTTGAGGGAACAGTTATGGCAGGAAAGGAGGGAATATAAATAAAAGAATTATGTAGAGCAAAATAAGGGTCAGTTGTGAAGTGAGTTATATTAAGTGTTTATGCACCTGGAGAAGATTATCATTGTTATAATCATGTGGAAGCTCTAAACCCATAAGGTTTTTACAGTGCCTGGGGAGGGGGGGGGGAATGGAAGGTATTCAAGCTTAATTCAGGGAACTGGAGCATAGATTCAATTCCCTAAATCAAGAGCCCCACACCAGCATCACAGAACCTCCCTTGAGGGGCACCTGGAGAAAAGAGGAGTGTAGTGGAGATATATTTTTGGAGATGTTAAGTGACTGTTTAGGGAGTTTTGAACCAAGTGAGAAAGTAATTGTGGTGGGGTACTTAAATGTATTTCAGAACACCAATATGCAGGCAAAATGGATGATTTAAGGAATGTCTGTTTTACACCAAAATTTCCACAGCCATTCAATCAACTACACACACACCAAACTTATCACCAGAGAAGACGACACTCAGTACTACAGAATCTTGGAATCATCACTTATCTGTATATCTAACAATTTCAACAAGAACAATGGCTTTTACAACATAGCTGAACCCCCTTGCCAAGAAACTTTATCCTACGTAACACACACACGCTTGCCCATCCCTTGCAAATCCATCTCGAATCCAACCTACTCGACATTCTCTACCTGACTCTCAACCCTATATATACTCATGTACTTTTTACCCAGGCAGATCTGTGACTTGATAAAATCTCACTGTGTGGATGAAATGTAGTCAATAAACAAATGCATTATAATGCATTTATTTTTCCAGGGGTAAATGATAATGGGGGCCTTTAATTGAACCTTGTATAGAAAGAGTGTTTGGTAATAAGTAATATCCTCTTTTAAGAAAGAGGATAAGTATACATGATATGACATAGGGCATAATGACAAGTTTGTTGGATTATGTATTGGTGAATAAAAGGTTAATAGGTAGACCTCTGGATGTGCATGTTTATAGATGGGGCAACAGATAAAGCAGATCATTATTTTATTGTAGCTACAGTGTAAGAGGTTGCTGGGGCAGAAGGAAAATGGCATCAGTGAGTAAGAGGGGTGAAATTTTATCAACTAAGAAAGGAGGTAGTTAGGGTGATATGGAAGCAACTATTATTGGGAGAAAGATGGGCTAGTGAGTGGGTTGAAAAGGTGAGGTAGTTTTATCCCTTTTGAGGTGGGTCCTGTTGCACTATGACTTTGAAGCCCGGGTCAGTCCCGTTATTCTACATGATTAGCTCGCCTCTCTCAGATAAACTGCGAGTGGTAAATTTGGGCCTAGATATGAAAAAGTGGGTCTATGCAGCAAGTGTGCACCTTATAAAAAAAAAAATCAAGCAGTATGCAATGCATGAGAGAAAAAATGGCGACTGTGTCTTTGGTTTAAAACAGTGACTTTGCAGTGTATTTTCATATGGTTTTTATGGTTGCATTCTCAGTTTCTTGGTCTCATTTGATAGAATGGAAGATATCTTACAGAAACAGAGATGATTTTGATTGGTTTCAGGGCTGAAAGTAGCTTTAAACTGAGCTCAAAGTAGTGGAAATGTTCGATTTTTGCTGATATTCCAGAGTACACAAATTATGTTACTTATTCAATACCCATCCATCTGGTCAGTCTATTACATGTTCACAAATGTGCTGACATTATTTATACAATTATTACAATAATGCAGCAGTCTGCCTACATAGGTTTTATGTAAATAAAAATTCAAAATGGAAAGCAAATGTAATATAGAAGAGGTCTGAAGATGATACTAATGAACAGAGGAAATGGTTTTTAGTGACGGGAATGTCTACACTGTTTATTCTGAACCTTATTTTTAAATTAGAAATTTTTGCATTTTGTGTGAAATTGGCCAAATTACCAATTTCTGATCACTTTATTAGGTAGTTGAAATAGGTAAATGGGCAATTTCTTGTTGCTCAATAGTTAGAAGGAATACTAGCAAAATAGCTGAGTTTGGTTGAATGGAGCAATGTAACTGGCTGAAAATAGGCTCAAAGTGGGTGAAATTGCCAATGCATAAATACCGCTTTGTGAGGGTGTAATTCCGTAAGCTTTCCATCAAATTTCATACTTTTGGTTTCATTACCTTTGGAAAAAGATTCTCTGTCATTACATAAAAAAAAAAACTTTTGGAAGAGTCGGTTCAACATCCTCCAGTGTGAGAGGCTGATTTAGCCTGGAAAATGCTGCTTCAGACATCAAACTTTTTCAGTTCGAACACCACCCAGGAACCAATTAAGTTCAAACACCAGGGTTCCAGTGTGTGTGTACACTCGCCTATTTGCGGTTGCAGGGGTCAAGTCATAGCCCCTGGCCCCACCTCTTCACTAACTGCTACTCGGTCCTTTCTCTCCCTGCTCCACGAGCTTCATCAAACCTCGCCGTAACCCTTGCAGGGTTTCGGCCGTACTAGTACGGCTTACGCGCCAGTGTCCATGACATACTAGTACGCATAAATTCTAGCGCCTTCAAATCTAGTGAGAGAAAGCTGGTAGGCCTACATATGAAAGAATGGGGCTATGTGGTCAGTGTGTGCAGTATAAAAAAAAAAATCCTGCAGCACAAAGTGCGTAATGAAAAAAAAAAAACTTTGACCGTGTTTTTTGGATTAAAACAGCGACTTTGCACTATATTTTCCTATGGCAATGTATAGAATGGAAGACATATTATAGAAATTGAGATGATTTTGACTAGTTTTACAATGAAAAGTACCTTGAAATCGAGCTCAAAGTAGCAGAAATGTTCAATTTTTACCAAAGTTCAAAAGTAAACAAATCATGCTAAGCGTCCAATACACGTCAACTGGCGAATCTAATATTCTTTCACAAGTGTGCCGATATTATTTATACCATTTCTACAATAATGCAGTAGTCTGCATCACAGTAAATCTTATTTTTTTTTGAGAATAAAAATTCAAAGTGGAAAGCAAAAGAAATGTAAGAGGGGCCTGGGGACGTGACTAATGAACAGAGGAAATGCTATTTTAGTGCCAGGAATGTCTTTCTTGTTTATTCTGGACCCTATTTGGAAACTGGTATCTTTTGAAATTTGTGTGAAATTCGCAAAATTGCTAAATTCTGACCACGGTATTGGAGAGTTGAAATCGGTAAATTGGTGGTTTCTTGTACTCCTTCGATAGAGAAAATGGAGTTCTAGCAAAACAGTTATGATTTTTGTCGACTAGTACATTGGAATTGGCTGAAAATAGGGCTCAAAGTGGGCAAAATCGCCGATGCATAAACATCGTCGAGACCGCTAGCTTCGTGAGAACATAATTCCGTAAGTTTCCCATCAAATTTCATACTTTTGGTGTCATTATGATCGGGAAAAGATTCTCTATCTTTTTCATAAGAATTTTTTTTTTTTTTTTTTAAATTTTGGGGACCCTGAGAACAAGTCTCTGAGAGGGCCTGTGGACCCTGAAAGGGGTTAAAACTATGTATGGTTCCTGCCTCCACTACGTGACTTTCTAGGCTGTTCTGCTTCCTGACAACTCTATGACTGAAGAAATACTTCCTAACATCCCTTTGACTCATAGGAGTCTTCAACTTCCAATTTTGACCCCTTGTTTCTTTGTCCCATCTCTGGAACATCCCCTCTCTGTCCACTCTGTCAATTCCTCGCAGTATTTTATATATCGTTATTATGTCTCCCCTGACCCTGGTGTCCTCCAGTGTCGTCAGGCCTATTTCCCTAACCTTTCTTCGTAGGACAATCCCCTAAGCTCTGGGACTAATCTCGTTGCAAACCTTTGCACTTTCTCTAATTTCTTGACCAGGTGTGGATTCCAAACTGGTGCTGCATACTCCAATATGGGCTTGACGTATATGGTGTACAGTCTTTTGAACAATTCCTTACTGAGGTATTGGAACGCTATTCTTAGGTTTGCCAGACACCCATATGTTGCAGCAGTTATCTGATTGATGTGCACCTCAGGAGATGTGCTTGGTATTATACTCACCCAAGATCTTTTTTCTTGAGTGAGGTTTGCAGTCTTTGGCCACCTATACTCTGTCTGTGGTCTTCTTCGCCCTTCCATGATCTTCATGACTTTGCATTTGGTGGGGTTAAATTCAAGGAGCCAGCTGCTAGACCAGGCTTGTGTAGCATCTAGGAAATGAGAGATAATCAGGTATGATCAAAGGGAAGGATAGTTCCAATTCCTTGGATCAGAAGCCTCTAGGAAATGAGAGATAATCAGGTATGATCAAAGGGAAGGATAGTTCCAATTCCTTGGATCAGAAGCCTGTCACTGCATGTTTGATTTTCAAATAAAATCAATGGACATCATCTATGCTTAGAATAAAAAAATAATTCCAAAATCCAAAACGCAAAAAAATATAAGGACTAACCGTTTTTGGTTGTTTCTCTGGAAAGCCATGGAGCACACTGGACAGACATGCTCTAGGTGAGAATTAATATGTTCTTCCAGAAGGCGAATGGCTTCCGATTGAAATGAAAGGCTGCACAATGGGCACTCTATCAAGTGGCTGTGTAAATAAAAGATTATGTTAAAGGGCATATTTTGGTTAAAATTTTTGAAATGCAGTAACAAAATTATTGTGCCAGTTGTATTTAAAAAAATTAGAATAAAATAAATTCACTACTGTTGAAAGATAAGCATACACTGCACCTCTGCCCCTGTTGAGTGGGAAGGGGTACTGCGTCATCATTGTCACTAGTGCTGTGGAAGTCATCATCATCTGATTCATGTCCTTGATTACCGGGCATCAGCTGGGTAGAGAATTGACTCATTACAGCAGCCTGAATGGCTGTTGGGGTTGTCTCTGGCTGCAGTGGAGGAGGGAGAACAGAACCAGACATTGGAGAAATTGGTGGAATGTGTGATGGTGGTACAACTAGTGGGGCACCATTGATAGGAGAACTCACTATATTGGCAGGACTGCCGTTAGTACCAGACTGGCCACATGGCAGGTAAGGATACGAGGAAGGAGTTGGAGATGGTGCTGATGGCTGAAAAGAGGCACCATTAGCTTCTTGGTTGGTACTTGGCTCCTGCCTTTCATTTTCAGGGAGAAAGACGGGTGCAGTTTGCAGAGCTGGCAAAAAACTATTGCTGTAAAGAACTTGCTGCTCATCAATATTTTCCTGAACTACTGGTGTTATATCATCCTCCTGAACTACAGGTCCATCATCCTGCTGTCCTTGTTCATGCATTGGCTCCTCTGGCAACTGCTGTTGCTCCTGCTCCTGCTCCTGCTGTTGATGTGTGTTTAACTGAGGTCCTGACTCCGAGTGTTGGGTGTCATGGGCAACACTCTTCGACTGTGACTCTTGTTCCTCTTGATGTGTTTGTAACTGCAACTTAAGAGAGTTTATTTGCTGAGAGAGTTCTCGAACTATGTCTTCCATTTTGCGGTGAACAGCTTCACTAAGCTGCTGAGTGGTATGCGAACAACTACTGCAACTTGTTCCAGTTAGTACTGTGGAACATGACTGTGTCATAATTGGAGGTGATTCTACTACTTCATCTGCGCAAGCTCCAACTTCCAAGTCTTCAGCATCATCTGCTTCATCATCTACATGGAACCATGTACTAGCTTGTAATAATGCAGATGATGTCATGACTGACTGTTTCTGTGGAATAAAATAAATAAATAAATACACACATTTCACTGAATATATACTGAACATTTCCTCAGCTACTGTCACTGTCTGTATGACCCCACATTCATAAAAGCACTTAAAATTTTTATTTTACCAGCACAAAATATAGAAAAACTGCAGTGCTATGAAACTTTTTTTAAAAATTAAAGATTTAACAAATTTGAACCCGACACCTATACGAGCTTTCTCAAATCCAACTAATTTTTGACGGATGTCTAGATTTGTGTTCACTCCTTCCAATATAGCTCACAGTTACGATTTCTGACTGCCAGAGACCTTAATCTGAATGTGCTCCTCAAGGAGTACAGTTACATGCGTGATGCCAGTTAAGGACTCTTGATCCAAGGAACTGAACCTATCCCCTCCCCTTGGACTGAATCAAATCGGAATCATCTCTATTTCTGTAATATATCTTCCATTCTATCAAATGAGACCAAGAAATCAAGCATACAAACATAAAAACCACATGAAAATACACCGCAGTCGCTGTTTTACACCAAAAACACTGTCTCAATTATTTTTCCACATTATGCAATGTGTGCTGCAAGATTTTTTTTTATACTGTACACACTGACCGTGCAGACCCATTCTCTCATATGTAGGTCTACTAGCTTTCTCCTGCAAGACTAGAAGCTGCTAGAATTTTAGCGTAGTACTACGAGACTGATCCTGGCTTCAAAGTCGTAATATTACAGGACAGATTCCAAAAGGGTTAATGACTGTGGGATGACTTCTGTGTGCAGGCTCCTTCTCCATGGAATATTTAAGGCATAAGGCAGTGGTTTCTTGAAGTTCTTGATAGAGGTCCAATATGCACAGGCATGTTATAATAGCTCCTTCAAAGTTGAATGGGGTTAGGGTTATGTCATAAATTATGGAGATATCAGCAGAATACTGAGTCACATCTATAAAAATTCTCTTAAAAAATTAGTTGACTTTTGTATAAACATTGGCAGTTCAGCAAAGTGTTTGGATGCATCCAAAGTTAGAAATAAAGTTCTTAAATTTTTCAAAATTCTGTGTATGCTAAGTAACCACTGTGAGGCAGTTCTGTCATGTATGTGGATCAAGGATGATGCTGCGGCTGTTCAGGCACAAACTCATCCACACTCTATCCTAACCAAAATCTCCTCCCTCCTCCACAGCCAAGGATCACACCATTACCACATAACACACCAAGGTACTAGGTTACACTCACCACATCAGTGAGGGGTGGAAAGCACACAGGTGCTGTGCCAGATAAAATGTAAAAGGAGTGAACGAGGAAGGAAATGGGATAGAAGGATAAGGGGGAAGAAAGAGAGAAAAGAGAGAACGTTGTAAATCGTGCAAACAAAACAGCCAGGAAGCTTACAGCATTTTGATGTATTTCGCATGAATATGTTATAACCTGATCTCGTCAGGCAGCAACGACTGAAATGGGAGATGGCATTTGCTCTCAAATGCATGGCATTCACCTCAAAGCATTTGGGTATATCTGCAATTTCAATTTCAAAAGGTGATAATCTAATGTGGAAAAAAAGGGACTTTTGAAAGGAGGATAAGGCAACAGGGCTATATGCAGATAGGGAGGAGGATGAGGATCAAAGAGGTGATAGAAAAGATCAAGTGTGTTTTGTAACCTTATGTCATCCAGGTGTCATGGTAACCCATCTAGGGTGAGTAAATTTTGTGCATAGGTTCTGAACATTCAAGTTAGATAATTTTCAGAAATGTATAAATTTCATTAGCTAGGGACTCCTTGTACAGGATTTTGTTTTTAAACTCCCAACTTAAACAAATAGTAGAAAATAGGTGAAAATAATGAAGGATAGAAAAAGGCTAGTGAGGTTGACATGTACACAGCTATTCAATGAAATAGCTTCACATATGTAGGCAGACTATTATATGAATCATGCCATCTCTCACTTTTTCTAACAATGATATTTTTATATACAGCACTTGTAACAAGGGGGATTTATCTGCAAACATAACCCCACTGATATACATACATTAATATTCAAATACACTAATTTTTGTTTATACCAGATTTTACTAGAAACAAATACCAGTACAAGCCATTGGTATGTTACACACACTAATCTCACTCTAAAACCTGCAGCATAATTTTCACTTGGCCTTTCACGCACTTGTATGCATATTTTGTTTCCATTAAAAATCATTATATCACACTAAAGCAGAGAATATTAAAAATAAGCACACTGCTTGCTATTCAAGTTTTTACCTAAGGCCAAGCTTTAGTATATTTAAGGAAACTGCAGTAACTACAAATTTTATTTATCAAATCTCAGTGCATAAAAAGTAAACTACAAAATTCAGAAATATTAGGTAAAATTACAGAAACTTACATCATTGTCCCTTTGAGAATTTATGGCTTGACGGAGCTTCTTAATTTTCTTAGCAAGGCGAAGGTTGGTAAGAGCTACTGTTTGATATTCAGCTTTGGCAGTTTGAAGGCGACTACTCAAGTCACTAGCAATCCTTTCTGCAGCTTCACGACCACTCTGATCTCTTTCCTGAATAACAAAATAAAAGAAGGAAAGTATATCACTTTTCTTGTAATTCACAGTGGTTTCAAGTATATTCATTATGTACTACATTAATAAATTCATCTGACTGAATAAAGTGATCTCTCAGGATGCACAAAGTAAAAATGGATATTAACGTGTTAATACCTTCGAACATGAAAACTAAATCCTAATCTTTCCAACTATACCTAATCTCCCTAATTTCACTGAACCAGTTTAGTGAAGTAAAAATACATATCGCAGAGCCACAAGATCATCTTTAGGGCAATGTTTTGCTGTGTAGAACATAATAAAGTTATGACTTGACAAAGTATTACACATAGCAAATGCTGTTCCAATAGAAGTTTTATTTTTTTCCAACATATGTTTTCATTATTATTAGCATTACACCATTTGGATTGAGAGCAATTCAAATTTCTATGTCTTACTAAGTGTACCCCTCAAGGGAGGCTCCTTGACACTGGTGAGGGACTCTTGATCTAGGAAATTGGATCTGTGCTCCAGTTCCCTCAATTGAGCCTGAATACCTTCCATCCCCCCCCCCCACAGGCACTGTATAATCCTATGGGTTTAGCACTTCCCCATGATTATAATAATAATTACTAAATGTAAAGGGTGAGAATACTATTTAATGGGATTGAGTGTCCTCTAAAAGGAATGTCCACTTGGTACACAAGAGGAACCAAAGTTTTTCTATAAATGAAAAACATTTCTTTTCATGCAATATGAAAAATTAAATATACCACATAATTTTTTTTCAGAGCAGGCTCAAATAAGGTATCTTCCTTTCAGTTCCACTCCCTTAACCAGTAAACTTCCAAACATATATATATGTTCACTGCCCCAGTGCCTAAGCACATTTTTCTAAGTTTATTTTTTTTTTCAACAAGTTGGCCAGACCCAAAAAAAAGAAAGAAAATCCCCAAAAAGAAAATACTTTCATCATCATTCAACACTTTCACCACACTCGCACATTATCACTGTTTTTGCAGAGGTGCTCAGAATACAACAGTTTAGAAGTATACACATATAAAGATACACAACATATCCCTCCAAACTGCCAATATCCCAAACCCCTCCTTTAAAGTGCAGGCATTGTACTTCCCATTTCCAGGACTCGAAGTCCGACTATATGAAAATAACCGGTTTCCCTGAATCCCTTCACTAAATATTACCCTGCTCACACTCCAACAGATCGTCAGGTCCCAAGTACCATTCGTCTCCATTCACTCCTATCTAACACGCTCACGCATGCTAAGTGTTATAGGATAAAAAAAAAAAATTAGGGTCAGTACTTACAGATATGAGGCCGAGAAGTTGGCACTCATGTTCACGCTTGCAGAAGTGTTGCCGATATACATACCCTTTTTTCTATTTTTCATATTAGTATTTTATATAATTTTTATGTTCTGATAATTACAATTTATAGTAGGTCTTGTCATTTCATAACCAATCTTTGTTCTGACACTAGTATTAGGTACTGAAATTGTACTCAAATTGTCACAAACATACTGACAGGTGAACATTTACACCTACCATGGCCATTTACTATTGTCTTGGAATATATACAAAGTATTTATATGTCCCAGCAATGTTTTGGATATGTGTAAGTGGTGAAGAAAAAGAAGAAGACAGAAAAAGAAGAAGAAAATAATAATATGTAATAATAAGTTCCCTCAAAGCATGAAAAACAAGTCTCAGTCCACCCCTGACAGTGACATGATAAGATGAGATAACATTAGATAAGAGCTCACATTTGATGAGCATACACAGGACAGGGTGTGGTGATAAGACTTGATAAAATAAGATTAGAGGTGACATTTGATAAGCATCAGCCCTACTTTGTTTTGCTGGTACACAAACATGTCTGTCTATTTGTTTGTCTGTCAAGCTCACTGTCTATCTGTCTAGCTCTGTCTCAGAGAGAGCCACAAGATCGCATCATCACCTTTACTCGTATGTTCAAGCAGAGTATAGCACTTCGTCTGGATTTTTTGGGTTATCCTAGGTAATTTACACTATGTATACTTGGATTTATGTGAGAGAGTGCAAAAGGAGAGCAGATGATAGAATGGGAGAGGCAATGTCAAGAAATTTTAATGAAAATAAGAAAATTTTTTGGAGTGAGTTAAACAAGTTTAACTCACTGCCTGCAACTAGTGATGATGTGAGTGAATTTAAGGCCAGCAAAGGTTGGTTTGAGAGATTTAAGAATCGTAGTGGCATACATAGTGTGATAAGGCATGGCGAGGCTGCCAGTTCAGACCACAAAGCGGCTGAAAAATATGTGCAGGAATTCAAGGAGTACATAAACAGTGAAGGACTGAAACCTGAACAAGTGTTTAATTGTGACGAAACAGGCCTGTTTTGGAAGAAAATGCCAAACAGGACGTACATTACTCAGGAGGAAAAGGCATTCCCAGGACATAAGCCTATGAAAGACAGGCTTACTCTGTTGATGTGTGCCAATGCTAGTGGTGATTGCAAAGTGAAGCCTTTATTGGTGTATCACTCTGAAACTCCCAGAGTGTTCAGGAAAAACAATGTCCTCAAGGCTAATTTGTGTGCTGTGGAGGGCAAACAGTAAGGCATGGGTCACTAGGGACTTTTTCTATGACTGGTTACACCATGCATTTGCCCCACTGTGAAAAATTACCTAACTGAAAAGAAATTAGACCTTAAGTGCTTCCTGGTATTAGACAATGCTCCTGGTCATCCTTCAGACGTGGCAGAGCGACTTTCTGCAGAAATGAACTTCATTAAGGTCAAGTTTTTGCCTCCTAATACCACTCCTCTCCTGCAGCCCATGGACCAGCAGGTCATTGCAAACTTCAAAAAACTCTACACAAAAGCTATGTTTAAAAGGTGCTTTGTAGTGACCTCAGAAACTCAATTGACTCTAAGAGAGTTTTGGAGAGATCACTTTAGCATCCTCAATTGTAAGTCTTGGGAGGAAGTGACTAAGAGGACCTTGAACTCTGCTTGGAAGAAACTATGGCCAGAATGTGTAGACAAAAGGGATTTTGAAGGGTTTGAGGCTAACCCTGGGAATCCTATACCAGTTGAGGAATCCATTGTGGCATTGGGGAAGTCCTTGGGGTTGGAGGTTAGTGGGGAGGATGTGGAAGAGTTGGTGGAGGAGGACAATGAAAAACTAACCACTGATGAGCTGCTAGATCATCTTCAACAGCAAGATGCCAGACCTGAGGAAACTGCTTCGGAGGAGGGGATAGAGATTAAGGAAATGTGTGCAATGTGGCTTAAAGTGCAAACCTTTTTTGATGAAAATCACCCTCACACAGCTATTGCAAGCCGTGTTGGTAACCTGTACACTGACAATGTTGTGAAACACTTTAGGAATGTCATAAAGTAACGGGAGGTACAGGCCTCTATGGACAGATATGTTGTGCGACAGAGGTCCAGAGACTCTCAAGCTGGTCCCAGTGGCATTAAAAGAAGAAGGGAAGTAACCCTCGAAAAGGACTTGCCACCTCAAGTCCTAATGGAAAGGGATTCCCCTTCTAAACACTAACACCATCAACACTCTCCCCTCCTCCCATCCCATCAATCATCACCAGATCTTCAATAAAGGTAAGTGTCATGTAACTGTGCATGTATTAGTCAGAGGGCTGAAGAGGGGTTGTTGAGGTGGTTTGGTCATTTAGAGAGAATGGATCAAAGTAGAATGACATTTATATCTGTAGGGGAAGGAAGGCGGGGTATGGGTCGTCCTCGAAAAGGTTGGAAGGAAGGGGTAAGGGAGGTTTTGTGGGCGAGGGGCTTGGACTTCCAGCAGGTGTGCGTGAGCATGTTCGATAGGAGTGAATGGAGACGAATAGTATTGGGACCTGACGATCTGTTGGAGTGTGAGCAGGGTAATATTTAGTGAAGGGATTCAGGGAAACCAATTATTTTTATATAGCCGGACTTGAGTCCTGGAAATGGGAGGTACAATGCCTGCACTCGAAAGGAGGGGTTTGGGATATTGGCGGTTTGGAGGGATATGTTGTGTATCTTTATACGTATATGCTTCTAAGCTGTTATGTTCTGAGCACCTCTGCAAAAACAGTGATTATGTTTGAGTGAGGTGAAAGAGTTGAATGATGAAAGTATTTTTTTGGGGGGATTTTCTTTCTTTTTGGGTCACCCTGCCTCGGTGGGAGATGGCCGACTTGTTAAAAAAAAAAAAAAAGAGACAGACAGATAGAGATAGACAGAACCAGAGACAAAGATAGGCAGAGACAGACAGAGAGAGAGACAGAGATAGACATAGACACAGACAAACAAACAGAGCCAGGCCAGTAGCCAGCCAGCCAGCCAGCCAATCAGCCAGCCTGCTGAACAAGTATTATGTTCCAGAATTGTTTCTCTTTACTTAGGGCATAGGTTATAAGACATTCTGAAAGGGTGTTGCATAAATGTTGCACATAGATGTTGCCACATCCACCTCAAAGCCACTAAACTCGGGGTCAAAAATCACTTTCCTCTTAAAATGGGAAGAGTTAATACTACATGAAATCAGTGAATCCCAGGTGTTTGCCGCGCTGTTTGCTCTAGCTGGCGCTCATTTGAACTGGTGCTCCCACAGGGTATTAAGTGGTGCCAGATTTTTTAATACAGTTCACACGGAGTGTTATGACCCATTTTATGCTGACAAACCATCTCAGGCCAATTGTGCCATATTTGAAGGCAGGAAAACTAAAATGTTTATATACGTTTGGGGCACTAGCAGTCTACTGAGTTATCCTGGGATAAAAATCTATGTACAGCAATATGCTCTTTGACTGAATTCCACTGTTATCACACCACAACTGTAATAAATTTGGAACAAATATGGCATCTTCCTGCCAGTTCCACACTGTACTTGCTAGAAGGGAAGCTGGTGTTACATTGTTTACACATGGTACTAAGGCAGTGTTTTCCATGATGCACTGATCGATTTGTTTACTCCTAAATTTCTTCCCCACACATGAAAAGGCAGCAAGCAACCCAAACACTTGAGCCCTGACCTACAATGGCAGGTTCCTGCAAATCTGAAGGCACAAAAACTTGGCTTACTGTGTACATGAAACATAAGCCACTCCACCGATGTACATTGTATGTCAGACACAGTTTATGGCTTAATAAGCACATTATGCTAATTTAACAAGATCTTCCCATAAGCTGAATTTTGAAACTAGTAGTAGCCTAAAAAAAATATATTCCACAAACCTTAAAGAGTACAGTACTGTATTTTTTCATCTAAAAAAAAAAAATTACTGATCAGACATATTAGCAATCAAAGAAACCTCAAAGCTAAGCCACACAAGGAAAAACAGAAATGTTATCTTCATACAGCAAATAAAGTTGAAATAAATGAAGCATTATACAGCAAGTCTCTTGACTGCATCCACACAAGATCCTCTGTCTCAAACCTAACAAGATTCAGCAACAAGATGGAAAATTGGGCAGAAAATTCTATTAAAAATAACAGTTTGTTAGGCATTTGTTAACATTAGCAATAAATTATTAACTGGTAAAGAATATGAATCTTCAGATAGCATCATAAAAAACTTGCAAATTTTTTTTTTTCATTCTGCTGAATTTGAGTGCTGAAGCCAGGAGTTATTTTTACTAACTTATTTAACTGCCCAACGTGTAAAACTGAAACATACCTGTGCATTTTCCAAGAGTTCCATATTTTCCTTGAGCTGACAAATTGAAGCCTTTAGCTGGTGATTATCTTGGTTAACAACAGCCTCCCGTTCCTCATGAATTTTCTTTTGTTCCTCAGCAGCAGCAAGTTTCTTCTCAACATCTTTCAGTTTATCCTGTGTGCTTGTCTTGAGACAATGCAAAAGTAAGTGTTGGAAAATTAGGAAGTAAATAAATTATGCAGATTTACCTATTTAATTTCTGTCAGTGCCATAACTTACAGTTGATATTTTAATATATCTTACATTCTGCACAAGATGCATGATAGTAATGTACAGTAGACCCATAATTCACACAACCATAACTTGCATTAATACATAAAATGGCTGAATGATCTCAAGAAAAAAGTCTAAGTAACCTATTTTTTATTATAGAATAACTAAAAACAATCATAGCTTATTTCAAGACAACACACTGTGTGTACTAATGTATCATCTGCTTGTTTACAAAACACCTACAATAAAGTGTACTGACTTACCATTTGTATAACACAGTCAGTCAATTTCTCTTCCAGATCCTGAACAAGCTTCTTACTTTTATCAAGCTCTTCAAGCTTATAAATCAATTCTTCATTCACCTAAATACAGAAATGATGATATTAACAATTCTAAATAAAAAATATTAGACATCAACCATACAGTATATTGTACTTATATGAAGGAAACAATGCAAAATGTTAAATAAAACTAAAAATTATAAATTTGGTTAAATGATTAAAATATAATCCTACTTATTTAAACAAGGGAAACTATTAAGAAATACAATTTAATATGTTCCAGATATTGTCTATCCTATTAGCATCTTGATTTCATTCCCAAAAGAGGGTGTATACTAGAGGATCACAAAATGAACATTTGAAATTTTATTGTCATATTCCATCTACTACAAAAATATATAGTATTACACACAGTTTAAATAATGTGAGGTTTATTTAGGGGTTGCCCAAATGACTTTAACCCTTAAATGGTCCAAACAAATGTAGATCTACGTTTGCGCACGCAGCGCTCCGACCTTGATTTTCTCCACGAGAAAGAATGTAAAAAAAAAAAAGTAGATCTACATTCGGAGCGCTACGCGAGTGAATGTACATCTATGTTTGGACAGTTTAAGGGTTAAACTTTCACTCCTCTCATAAAATGGGAAAATGAAGTATCAGAAAATGTAACAATTACAGTCTGTGTGGAAGGTTGTGATTCCAGCGGGCCAACATCATGACTTTCTGCATAATTAATTTCACATACTTATGTGGGTTGGTGGGATATTGCCGGTTTGTTGAAAGAAGAATTATGTGGGCCTCATAGGATACAAAATAGCATAACATTTGTCTGGCTGTGCTGTATAAACACTTAGCAATGCTGCATACATCACAAGATTTACCCAGCAACCTTGTGGCTACTGTAAGGGCTATTTTTTTTTTTGGGGGGGGGGGGGGAGGCGATTGCATCGAAGGGTCACATTTTTGCCTGTGTGCAGTCATTAACCCCTCTTGTGACCAACAATGATGTCTAGAAGTGCAAATAAGGAGGGTACATCAGCTGTGATTGCTCTGCATAAGAGCAGCCAGGATACATCCATCTCTTCAAACAAGACTAAAATTGTGTTCAGTGCAACGTCTTATCAAGCATTTCTCGTGACCAGGAAGAAAGCCATGTTCCAGTCCCTCTTTCCAAGACTGGTAGGCCTAAATTAATCTCCCCAAAGACTCTGAATGAAACTAATTATCAAGTAAAGGCAAATCCTTCCATTACAGTATAGGAAGTCAAGGAATGTTGACGAATGTTGTCTAATTTATCAGGAAGTCAAGGAGAGATATGCTATAGCAGGAGCCTCATTTTGACCCACAGCTCCCACAGTATACAGTGGACCCCCGCATAACGATTACCTCCGAATGCGACCAATTATGTAAGTGTATTTATGTAAGTGCGTTTGTACGTGTATGTTTGGGGGTCTGAAATGGACTAATCTACTTCACAATATTCCTTATGGGAACAAATTCGGTCAGTACTGGCACCTGAACATACTTCTGGAGTGAAAAAATATCGTTAACCGGGGGTCCACTGTATTGTCAAAACTGTGAAACACCCTGCATCCCTCATGGTGTGGCGAGTTTTACTTGTTATGATGTTGGGGAATTAGTATACTTCTCAAAAATGCCATAATCAACCAGAAAAATTATTTGGAGATTTTAATGGATTATTTATCTTATTCCTTTGAAAAAGCCAAAGCACCACTGTCTATGACATATCACCAAAAATGTCAAAAAGTGCTTGAATGATTCTGAAGTGCCTTATTTTAGTGACAGGACAGGTAACAGCCCAGACCCAAGCCCAAAAGAAAATTTAGTCATGTATGAAACATTAACTTAGGGACCATGGCACGTCATCCATTCCAAAGCTAAAAGCAGCTATTTAAAACATCTGGACTTCACCTTCACCTACCACCTTTCAAAATTTATCTGATAATGTTCTTTGAAGGCTTAATACCTCTTGAGGGTTGGGACCCCGGCTCTCAAACTTGCCCTCGGGGTTGAAAAAAAAAAATTGTTCTTATTAAATAGTAGAGAACATTTTTCTGAAGGCAATAAAACAAAAAATACCAAATTTAATGGAAAACTGATGAAATTCCGCTTTTGAAGATTTTGTCTTGTCAGTGATATTTATGCAATCTGAGATTTTGCTCACTTTGAGTCTGATTGTAGGCCAATTACATTATTCCAGTCGATCAAATTCTTAGCCATTTTGCTAGTATGCCTTCCATTCTATCGACTGAGTACAAGAAACCACGCATTCAACTACCCAATAAAGTCATCAGAAATTGGTAATTTGGCCAATTTCACACAAAAATCAAGAAATGCAAATTTCAAAATAGGGTCCAGAATAAGCAATGCAGACATTCCTGGCACTAAAATAACATTTCCTCTGTTTATTATGTCTCCAGACCTCTCCAATATTACACATGAATTCCATTTAGAATTTTTATCTACAAAAGGAAATAGAAAATTTACTGTTATGCAGAGTAGTGCATTATTGTAATAATTGTATAAATAATGTCAGTGCATTCCTAAAAGTGTATTAGACTGGACAGAGAGACACGTACTGGACAAGTAATGTCATTTGTGTACTCTGGAATACAGTGGACCCTCCATTTTCATAATTAATCCGTTCCTGAGAGTCTGACGAAACGTGAAATTCAAGAAAACTGAAACTATTTTCCTCATAAGAAATAATATAAATCCAATTAATCAGTTTCAGACACCCAGAAGTATAAACAAAAAATATATTTTATAGAAAATAACTATCTTCCAGCAGGCGTGCATGAGCGTGTTCGATAGGAGTGAATGGAGATAAATGGTATTTGGGACCTGACGATCTGTTGGAGTGTGAGCAGGGTAATATTTAGTGAAGGGATTCAGGGAAACAGGTTATTTTTATATAGCTGGACTTGTATCCTGGAAATGGGAAGTACAATGCCTGCACTCTAAAGGAGGGGTTCGGGATATTAGCAGTTTGGAGGGATATGTTGTGTATCTTTATACATACGTATATGCTTCTAAACTGTTGTGTTCTGAGCACCTCTGCAAAAACAGTGATTATGTGTGAGTGAGGTGAAAGTGTTGAATGATGATGCAAGTATTTTCTTTTTGGGTCACCCTGCCTTGGTGGGAGACGGCAGACTTGTTGAGAGAAAAAAAAAAAAAAAAACTATATTCCACGGCTTATTTATTTATCATAATTCATCTTATATAATAAACAACATTAATAACATTGAAACATGATATATACTCTAGAATGAATAAAATATGTCATTACGTATGTGAGGAGTGGTGGTCGTGTTGTTGTTGAGTTTATAAGGGCCACTGAGAGCATAAGCCGTACATATTAGTGGTAGTGGAGGCG
Organism: Cherax quadricarinatus; assembly: GCF_038502225.1. Lineage (NCBI taxonomy): Eukaryota > Metazoa > Arthropoda > Malacostraca > Decapoda > Parastacidae > Cherax > Cherax quadricarinatus. The sequence goes on along the minus strand of NC_091321.1, from coordinate 3,819,240 downwards.
GCAGCAAAGGCCACCAACACTATTCACACAAACAATGTACGTAATTTATAAATATGAAATATCTACACTTTAATGCGTGTGTGGGAGGTTGTGTGCCCACACGCACACAACCTCCCACACACGCATTCTGAGGCAATGTCGCTTTGTTTCTCGGTGAGTGAACATTGTTTTTTACACTTGTTTATTCTGTGTGACTGTTAAATAAAACACCATGGGCCCAAAGAAAGCTGCTGGTGCCAGCCCATTGATAAAGGTGAGAAACACATTAGAATTCAAGAAAAAACTCATAGCAAAGTACCACAGTGGAGGAAGAAAAGAGAGGGGAGAATGTGCCGCCTTCGGTGATTCAGTGATTCTACGATATGTACGATACTAAAGCAGCAGGAGTCGATAAAGTCTATTGCGCCAACCAGCGATAAAGTGTAGCAAGTAAGTTAAGTGATTAAGCGATAGAAAAATGATGAAATGAAACTAACTCCTCCAGTGTTATTGAGGTATATAGGGCCAATGACAAACATATGCTGCAGTGCCTATCTTCCACCACCCTAAACCAGTGCCTGCATCTCCAAGGTACAGTAAGTGTAAATATTTCTTATTTATAAAGTGTAAATATTTCTTATTTATAAATTAAAGTGTAGATATTTCATATTTATAAATTACGTACATTGTTTGTGTGAATAGTGTTGGTGGCCTTTGCTGCAATTTTTCCTATCATGCACTGCTTGCTGCAGGATTTTATTAAATGGTTCACACTTACCACACAAGACACATTATTTCATATCTACGCCCAGTTTTACCGCTCACAGATTACCTGAGTGAGCTGAGCTTATGTTGAAGAACTACGGGACCAACCCGGGCTTCAAAGACATAGTACAATGGGACCCGCCCTTGAAGGGTTAACCCTTAAACTGTCCAAAACATATATCTACATTTTCACTGCTAGCACTCCAAATAGTTAAAAAAAAAAAAATAAATAAATAAAGTTAGCAATTTTATGTTTGCAATAAGACAAAAAAAAAAATTTGGATCAGCACTTACCGAGATATAAGATCGCGAAGTTGGCACTGGATGCTCACCTGACGGCAACATCAAGTCCTGCCGCTTGCAGAAGCGTTGCCAATATACCTTTTTTTCTTGTTTTTATTTTAATTTATACAATTTTTATGTTCTGATAATTACAATTTACAGTAGTTTTTATGATTTCATAGCCAATCTTTGTTCTGACACTAATATTAGGTACTGAAATAGTACTCAAATAGTCACAAACACACTGACAAGTGAACATTTTCACCTGCCTTGGTCATTTACAATTATCTAGAAACATATAGAAAGTATTTATAGGTCTTAGCAATGTTTTAGACATGCTGGAGTATGTATAAACTCCTTGAAGCATGGTGTTAAGACGAGTGTCACTAAACTGCTGACAGTGCAGCAGTGGAATGACACTTGATGAACATGCACTGCTCCTGGGAACCCTGACTATTTGTTTTCACTGTTACACACAAGCATGTCTGTCTGTCTAGCTCTGCTTATCTGTCTTTCTGTCTGCCTGTGTATGTCTGTCTGTGTCTTTTTGTCTGCTTGTCTGTCTCAGAGACCAGCTCGTAAACCAACAGGTATTACACATGATGCAAAGTCTTCACATCTCATTCCTGATCAAGTAAAAAATGCTTATTACTTGCTAGTCATGCTTATTATGCCTTATATCTACAAGCACTGAATAGCACTTTGCCTAGAATTTTTGGGTTATCCTAGGTAATTTACACTATGTATAATAACTACTTATGTGCACCTGAGAAAGACAGAGATACAGACAGAGACAGATACAGTCAGAAAGACAGCCAAAGTCATTAAGCCAGCCAGCAGTCCAGCTGGCCACGCAGCCAGCCATCCAGCGAGCCGGCCAGCTTGCTGAATACGTATTACACATGTTCCAGAATCTTCTCTTTACCTAGGGCATAGATTATGGGACATTTCGGCAGGATGACACTACCAGTGGTATCAGAAATGAAAGGATGTTGCACATGGGTTATTATCAAGGTTTCTGATATTTCCTTGACCACTTGTGGCCACATCCATCTCAAAGTCACTAAACTCTGGGTCAACATCACTTTCCTCATAAAAGGGGAGTGTTAATATGACATGACATCAGTGAATCCTTTTGTGATTGCCACACTATTTGCTCTAGTTGGCACTCAATTGAACTGGTGCTCCCACAAGGTACTAAGTGGTCCCAGATTTTTTTAATACTGAGCACACCGAGTGTTAAGACCCATTCTATACCGACCAGGCATCTCAGGCCAATTGTGCCAAATTTGAAGGCAGGAAAAATAAAATGTAAATCTACATTTGGAGCACTAGTAGTACAAACATAGCTCCACGTTTGGATGGTTTAAGGGTTAATGACCTCTTCAAGTACAGGGGGAATTCAACCAAGTATTAACTTTTTTTTTTTTTCTTCAACAAGTTGGCCGTCTCCCACCGAGGCAGGGTGACCCAAAAAAGAAAGAAAGTCTCCAAAAAGAAAATACTTTCATCATCATTCAACACTTTCACCACACTCACACATTATCACTGTTTTTGCAGAGGTGCTCAGAATATAACAGTTTAGGAGCATACACATATAAAGATACACAACATATCCCTCCAAACTGCCAATATCCCAAACCCCTCCTTTAAAGTGCAGGCATTGTACTTCCCATTTCCAGGACTCAAGTCCGACTATATGAAAATAACCGGTTTCCCCGAATCCCTTCACTAAATATTACCCTGCTCACACTCCAACAGATCGTCAGGTCCCAAGTACCATTCGTCTCCATTCACTCCTATCTAACATGCTCACGCACGCTTGCTGGAAGTCCAAGCCCCTTGTCCACAAAACCTCCTTTACCCCCTCTCTCCAACCCTTTCGAGGACAACCCCTACCCCGCCTTCCTTCCCCTATAGATTTATATGCTTTCCATGTCATTTTACTTTGATCCATTCTCTCTAAATGACCAAACCACCTCAACAACCCCTCTTCTGCCCTCTGACTAACACTTTTATTAACTCCACACCTTTTCCTAATTTCCACACTCCGAATTTTCTGCATAATATTTACACCACACATTGCCCTTAAACAGGACATCTCCACTGCCTCCAACCGTCTCCTCGCTGCTGCATTTACCACCCAAACTTCACACCCATATAAGAGTGTTGGTATTACTATACTTTCATACATTCCCTTCTTTGCCTCCATAGATAACGTTTTTTGACTCCACATATACCTCAACGCACCACTCACCTTTTTTCCCTCATCAATTCTATGATTAACCTCATCCTTCATAAATCCATCCGCCGACACGTCAACTCCCAAGTATCTGAAAACATTCACTTCTTCCATACTCCTCCTCCCCAATTTGATATCCAATTTTTCTTTATCTAAATCATTTGATACCCTCATCACCTTACTCTTTTCTATGTTCACTTTCAACTTTCTACCTTTACACACATTCCCAAACTCATCCACTAACCTTTGCAATTTTTCTTTAGAATCTCCCATAAGCACAGTATCATAAGCAAAAAGTAACTGTGTCAATTCCCATTTTGAATTTGATTCCCCAAAATTTAATCCCACCCCTCTCCCGAACACCCTAGTATTTACTTCCTTTACAACCCGATCTATAAATATATTAAACAACGATGGTGACATTCAACATCCCTGTCTAAGACCTACTTTTACCGGGAAGTAGTCTCCCTCTCTTCTACACACCCTAACCTGAGCCTCACTATCCTCAAAAAAACTCTTTACAGCATTTAATAACTTACCACCTATTCCATATACAGTGGACCCCCGATTAACGATATTTTTTCATTCCAGAAGTATGTTCAGGTGCCAGTACTGACCGAATTTGTTCCCATAAGGAATATTGTGAAGTAGATTAGTCCATTTCAGACCCCCAAACATACACATACAAACGCACTTATATAAATACACTTACATAATTGGTCGCATTGGGAGGTGATCGTTAAGCGGGGGTCCACTGTACTTGCAACATCTGCCACATTGCTCCTCTATCCACTCTATCATATGCCTTTTCTAAATCCATAAGTGCAATAAAAACTTCCCTACCTTTATCTAAATACTGTTCACATATATGCTTCAACGTAAACACTTGATCTACACATCCCCTACCCACTCTGAAACCTCCTTGCTTATCCGCAATCCTACATTCTGTCTTACCTCTAATTCTTTCAATTATAACCCTACCGTACACTTTTCCTGGTATACTCAGTAAAGTTATTCCTCTATAATTTTTACAGTCTCCTTTGTCCCCTTTCCCTTTATATAAAGGGACTATACATGCTCTCTGCCAATCCCTAGGTACCTTCCCCTCTTTCATACATTTATTAAACAAAAGTACCAACCACTCCAACACTATATCCCCCCCTGCTTTTAACATTTCTGTCATGATCCCATCAGTTCCAGCTGCTTTACCCCCTTTCATTCTACGTAATGCCTCACGTACCTCCCCCACACTTACATTCTGCTCTTCTTCACTCCTAAAAGATGGTATACCTCCCTGACCAGTGCATGAAATTACTGCCTCTCTTTCTTCCTCAACATTTAAAAGTTCCTCAAAATATTCTTGCCATCTACCTAATACCTCCATCTCCCCATCTACTAACTCCCCTACTCTGTTTTTAACTGACAAATCCATACTTTCCCTAGGCTTTCTTAACTTGTTTAACTCACTCCAAAAATTTTTCTTATTTTCATTAAAATTTCTTGACAGTGCCTCTCCCACTCTATCATCTGCTCTCTTTTTGCACTTTCTCACCACTCTCTTTACCTTTCTTTTACTCTCCATATACTCTGCTCTTCTTATAACAACAAGTAAGAGGGAGGTGAAAGTGTATAAACTAAGGGAGGAGGAAGTTCGGGTGAGATATAAGCGACTATTGGCAGAAAGGTGGGCTAGTGCAAAGATGAGTAGTGGGGGGGTTGAAGAGGGTTGGAATAGTTTTAAAAATACTGTACAGTATTAGAATGTGGGGCAGAAGTTTGTGGTTATAGGAGGGTGGGGGCAGGAGGAAAGAGGAGTGATTGGTGGAATGATGAAGTAAAGGGTGTGATAAAAGAGAAAAAGGTAGCTTATGAGAGGTTTTTACAAAGCAGAAGAGTTATAAGAAGAGCAGAGTATATGGAGAGTATTAACTTTTATGGTATTATATTATTTTGTTTACATAACGTAACTAGAAAAATTATTTTACGTTGTCATAACATTCCACACAGACTAGTATAACAGAAAGGAAGTCTAAATAATAATAAATTTAGTACTGGGGACCTCTAAATGAAGTTCAATATCACAAAAATTTGTGAATAATTTTTAGCCAAAATAAATACAACAAAGGAGAGGGGGCAAGAGAAATTCGGAAGTAAATTTTCTATTCCCTATCAAAGGAAAGGATGAAAATTTGATGTCACTGAGGCACTTCTAAATAAAGTTCAATTATCACTAAACATTACATGAATGATTTTCAGTTACAAAAAAATACAACAAAGGAGAGAGGTGAGAAGATTTCAGAAATAATTTTTCTACCTTGTATAATCCTGATTACCAAAAGAAGGCAAGGTTATATTCCATCTCATCACTAGCACTGACCAGATAAAAATGAAGTCTTTATTTTTTTATTATTTTTTTATTATTATCACACCGGCCGATTCCCACCAAGGCAGGGTGGCCCAAAAAAGAAAAACTTTCACCATCATTCACTCCATCACTGTCTTGCCAGAAGGGTGCTTTACACTACAGTTTTTAAACTGCAACATTAACACCCCTCCTTCAGAGTGCAGGCACTGTACTTCCCATCTCCAGGACTCAAGTCCGGCCTGCCGGTTTCCCTGAATCCCTTCATAAATGTTACTTTGCTCACACTCCAACAGCACGTCAAGTATTAAAAACCATTTGTCTCCATTCACTCCTATCAAACACGCTCACGCATGCCTGCTGGAAGTCCAAGCCCCTCGCACACAAAACCTCCTTTACCCCCTCCCTCCAACCCTTCCTAGGCCGACCCCTACCCCGCCTTCCTTCCACTACAGACTGATACACTCTTGAAGTCATTCTGTTTCGCTCCATTCTCTCTACATGTCCGAACCACCTCAACAACCCTTCCTCAGCCCTCTGGACAACAGTTTTGGTAATCCCGCACCTCCTCCTAACTTCCAAACTACGAATTCTCTGCATTATATTCACACCACACATTGCCCTCAGACATGACATCTCCACTGCCTCCAGCCTTCTCCTCGCTGCAACATTCATCACCCACGCTTCACACCCATATAAGAGCGTTGGTAAAACTATACTCTCATACATTCCCCTCTTTGCCTCCAAGGACAAAGTTCTTTGTCTCCACAGACTCCTAAGTGCACCACTCACTCTTTTTCCCTCATCAATTCTATGATTCACCTCATCTTTCATAGACCCATCCGCTGACACGTCCACTCCCAAATATCTGAATACGTTCACCTCCTCCATACTCTCTCCCTCCAATCTGATATTCAATCTTTCATCACCTAATCTTTTTGTTATCCTCATAACCTTACTCTTTCCTGTATTCACCTTTAATTTTCTTCTTTTGCACACCCTACCAAATTCATCCACCAATCTCTGCAACTTCTCTTCAGAATCTCCCAAGAGCACAGTGTCATCAGCAAAGAGCAGCTGTGACAACTCCCACTTTGTGTGTGATTCTTTATCTTTTAACTCCACGCCTCTTGCCAAGACCCTCGCATTTACTTCTCTTACAACCCCATCTATAAATATATTAAACAACCACGGTGACATCACACATCCTTGTCTAAGGCCTACTTTTACTGGGAAAAAATTTCCCTCTTTCCTACATACTCTAACTTGAGCCTCACTATCCTCGTAAAAACTCTTCACTGCTTTCAGTAACCTACCTCCTACACCATACACTTGCAACATCTGCCACATTGCCCCCCTATCCACCCTGTCATACGCCTTTTCCAAATCCATAAATGCCACAAAGACCTCTTTAGCCTTATCTAAATACTGTTCACTTATATGTTTCACTGTAAACACCTGGTCCACACACCCCCTACCTTTCCTAAAGCCTCCTTGTTCATCTGCTATCCTATTCTCCGTCTTACTCTTAATTCTTTCAATTATAACTCTACCATACACTTTACCAGGTACACTCAACAGACTTATCCCCCTATAATTTTTGCACTCTCTTTTATCCCCTTTGCCTTTATACAAAGGAACTATGCATGCTCTCTGCCAATCCCTAGGTACCTTACCCTCTTCCATACATTTATTAAATAATTGCACCAACCACTCCAAAACTATATCCCCACCTGCTTTTAACATTTCTATCTTTATCCCATCAATCCCGGCTGCCTTACCCCCTTTCATTTTACTTACTGCCTCACGAACTTCCCCCAAACTCACAACTGGCTCTTCCTCACTCCTACAAGATGTCATTCCTCCTTGCCCTATACACGAAATCACAGCTTCCCTATCTTCATCAACATTTAACAATTCCTCAAAATATTCCTTCCATCTTCCCAATACCTCTAACTCTCCATTTAATAACTCTCCTCTCCTATTTTTAACTGACAAATCCATTTGTTCTCTAGGCTTTCTTAACTTGTTAATCTCACTCCAAAACTTTTTCTTATTTTCAACAAAATTTGTTGATAACATCTCACCCACTCTCTCATTTGCTCTCTTTTTACATTGCTTCACCACTCTCTTAACTTCTCTCTTTTTCTCCATATACTCTTCCCTCCTTGCATCACTTCTACTTTGTAAAAACTTCTCATATGCTAACTTTTTCTCCCTTACTACTCTCTTTACATCATCATTCCACCAATCGCTCCTCTTCCCTCCTGCACCCACTTTCCTGTAACCACAAACTTCTGCTGAACACTCTAACACTACATTTTTAAACCTACCCCATACCTCTTCGACCCCATTGCCTATGCTCTCATTAGCCCATCTATCCTCCAATAGCTGTTTATATCTTACCCTAACTGCCTCCTCTTTTAGTTTATAAACCTTCACCTCTCTCTTCCCTGATGCTTCTATTCTCCTTGTATCCCATCTACCTTTTACTCTCAGTGTAGCTACAACTAGAAAGTGATCTGATATATCTGTGGCCCCTCTATAAACATGTACATCCTGAAGTCTTTATATGTTTCATTAATAAATATTTAACATAAGTAGAACATACGGTTGAAAACTTAAGAGCCAGAGAATTCTTCTCATTTTTGTCTGCTGCAGCACTTGATGTCCAAAACTCCAGTTCCTTGATTGCATGGTCACGCTCGTCTTGGGTTTTCTCCAAGTTCTCAGCTGTGTTCTACAAAGAAGCAACACAAGTTATATAAAAGTTCAACAAACAAAAATATAGACTGGTGTATCACAAAAAAATTCAAATCAAACATTTGTACATACAAACCTTGAGTTTCTTCTTGCACTCAGACAGTTCTTCCTGACACTCCAATAGGGAATGTTCCAGCTGCTCTTGATGCTTACGAGATACTAAAAGCTCTTCCTCTTGTTTTTTTTTTTCTGCCATTATCTGAGACAGAGAATTTTTCTTAAGTGAACATAATGATGAATTAGTAGGTCGGGTACACAAGAACCATCCAGGAGGTGCTGCATTATCCTCTTATGAGTATAAAGAGGGAACCCTTTTTACATTATATTGTATACTCATCTTTGCCTTCCTGTGTTTCTTAACACTCACTGTCATAACCCCTGAAATTAAGTGCTAACAGTGTCACAGTTTAAAGTTAATAATACCAAGAATACAAACCTTGATGGAAAACTTGTGTAACTATGCAGGTACAAAGTTAGCTGTATGGGCGCAATTAACACATCAGTGATTTCACTTACTTTTAAGCCAATTCCATCGCTCAATTCAACCAAATTCTTAGCTATTTCACTAGAAAGCCTTCCAGTCTATCAATTGGGCAAAAGAAACAGCCCATTCAACTATCAGAACTACCCTATAGTTTGTACAGAAGTCAATTATTTGGCCAATTTTATACAAAATTCCATTTTAAAAACACTCCAAAATAAACATTGTAGGCATTCCAGCCACTAAAGCAACTTGTTCTTTGTTCATTAATCATGTCCCAAGGCCTATCCTATACAATACTTATCCTCTATTTTGAGTCTATCATCAAACCAAAAAAATCAAAGACTTACCCCATTTCTTGGCTAACAGAATATAGCCAAGACCTAGTAAAAAGTCATAAAACAAATTAGGAGGTGATAGGGCTCTTACCCTTCCTCACAAAAACTTCCAAAAATCAAATATTTCTGCCACTGAGGCATATTTCAAGTTACTTCTGACCCAATTCATCTTTATTACACCAATATGTCCTCCATTCTTTCAACTGATACCAATAACAGGAAGGGAGAAAAAAAAAAAAAAAACAGAAAACACTTCAAAGTATTAGAGATCAGCTGTTCTAATCATGCACTGAGTGAGGCAGCACTTTTTTTTTTCACACTATGTACACCCACTGCACAGACCCATTCTCCCATGTCAAGGACAAAATTTACCACTCGCAGTACATTAGAAGTCACTGATTATAGCAACATTGGCATCAATAATGTAGACCTACTTGGGAGACGGTGAAAGGGTTAATATAATAATTCTTAAATCTGACTTCTTTTTTTTTTTTTATCCTCTTAGAAAAGTGAATTTTAACGCTTCTCCCATAAACATGTGTTGTAGAAGACAAGTATATTTGCTAGATCACTGAACTAGGGAATGATTACCCTTTTTACCTTATTGCAATATGATAACAAAAAGAAATATTATTTTTTTCTGTTAAGCTATGTAATTACTTGCTGGCTTGTAGAAGCTAGGGATAAGGGAAAAAGCAAGCTCTAGCTTTTAGTACCACCTCTAATATTCAACCAACTGACATGATGGTGCCATGTCATATCTATTTTTTAACCACTGTATAAACTTTGCTGCCCCTGTCAATCCTTGGCACATTCCTCTTATTTATCATTTTTACGCTGAATAGATGCTTCATAATGAATTATTCCTGTAGCTTATTTGGATGTGTAATTTTCAACCATATTCTTGTTCTTGTATCCCTGTATCCTTGTCTGTACTCCTTAATATTTTATGTTGTGATTATATTCCCTCTTGTTTTTCACTCCTACAATGAGAGAAGGACTAGTTCTCATATTCTCTCTTCATAGTTCACTCTCTTCAGCTCAGGTAATTTCATACTCTCCTATTTCATGTTGTGTTTTATCAGGTTTTGGTTCTACACCAAGTATTCCCCTATCTATGATAAATCCTTTACTCTTACCCAAGCTTGCTTCTCTCATCTGCTAAGTAACTTACTATGTGGCACCATATTGAAAGCTTTCTTGCAGTCTAGGAACATGCAGTTCGCTTATCGCCCTTTCCTACCTACATAAAGGAATTACACTCAGAAACACTGACAGGGATTAAATACACCTTCACATATGCAGAGTAAATAAAGTCTGACAGCATTTGATCCCTTATAGAAGGAAAACTAATTTCTAGTAAGTTATGTCTTATCAAGTGAGATACTTACAGTAACCTGTAAATCTTCAAGTTCTGTTACTCGAGCACTGGACGTGGCCAAAGAACGGTCCAGTGTCTTGGCATAGTCCTCTAGGTGACCCTTCTCCTCTACTACCTGACCAATTCTACCCATCAATTCGCACTTTTCACTAGTCTCTTTCTTCATTTTTGTCTCAAGAGCCTGAAAGAAACAGAATAAATATATTTTATCAAATAAATAAAAAGTACAACACAGTAGATTTTTAAACTATGACAAGAATAACTGAAACTACAAATTTTGATTATTTCATACAAACATGTGATGCAATGTAGGTACAAATATCTCTGCCATGCCTCATAAATGATAATTAATGTAAGACCTTGGTACAAATACAATACACATGGAACAGCTTATCAGATATTAGAGCCTTACAACATTGTAGGCCTATATTTGGTTACCTGTATGCCTCTGGCAAGACAGTGATAGTGTGAATGATGGTGAAAGTGTTTCTTTTTTTGGGTCACCCTACCTTGGCGGAAGATGACCAGTGTGGTGAAAAAAACAAAAAGTTCAAAGGAATATCCTGGATTGGTTGTAAGTTGGTAGACAGCAACTGCCCAGGGAGGTACTACCATCCTGCTGAGTGATTGTAAAATGGAAGCATGTAACTGTTTTACATGATGGTAGGACTGCTAGTCTCTTTTTCTCTGTCTCATAAACATGTAAGGTTTTAGGTACATCTTGCTACTTCTACTTACACTTAAGTCACACTACACATACATGTATATGTACAAGCATATACAGGTCCACCATCACAAATCCAGCATCACTGGGACCTGTAGTGTGCCGGATTATTGAGTTTTCTGGATTACAGAGTGGTTAGGTTAGAATACACTTAATAAAGTTAACAAACTTGACTTACACATGAAAGTTCATTGAGCATTGGCAAAAATTGAACATTTCCACTACTTTGAGCTCAATTTCAAGGTACTTTTCATCGGGAAAACAATCAAGATCATATCAATTTCTGTAATATATCTTCCGTTCTATCAACTGAGACCAAAAAAAATGAATACAACCATAGAAATGATACGAAAACATAAAGCTAAGGGGTGGCTAATGGCCGAGAAGTGAACTCCGTTATTCATTTTTGGTGTAACTTAACCCCTTGAGGGTCCGTGCCGTAGATCTACGGCTTTACGTTGAGGGTCCAAACCACAGATCTACGTCATGAGCTCGGCTCACTCTGATAAGCTGAGCAGTAAATTTTGGCCTTGATATGAGAGAATACATTTATGTGGTATGTGTGCACCACATAAAACAAATCCTGCAGCACATAGTACATAATGAGAGAAAAAACTGAGACCGTAATTTTCGATTAAAACAGCGACATTGCAGTGTTTTTTCGTATGCTTTTTATAGTTGTATTTGCGATTTCTTGGTCTCATTTGATAGAATGGAAGACATAATACAGAAACAGAGATGATTTTGACTGGTTTTATAACTGGAAATGGCTGGAAACCGAGCTCAAAGTAACGGAAATGTTAAATTTTTGCCGATGTTCAAGAGTAAACAAATGACCTCACACATCTAATACACGCCTGCTGGTGGGTCTAATATACGTTCACAAATGTGCTGATATTATTTATATAATTATTACAATATTGCATAACAGTAAACCTTCTATTTTTTGGATTGAATAAAAATTCATTATGTGAATAAAAAATCAAAACAGAATTCATTAGTAAAGCCTGAAGATGTAACTAATGAACAAAGGAAATGTTAGTTTAGTGCCAGGAATGCCTGCTTTGTTTATTCTGGACCCTATTTTGAAATTGGAGTATTTTGAACTTTGCATTAAATTGGCCAAATTACCAATTTCCTATCACTTTATTTTGTAGTTGAAACAGTTGAATTGGCGAATTCTTGTGCTCAATCGATAGAATACGAGTCATACTAGTGAAATAGCTATGAATTTGGTCGACTGGAATAATGTAATTGGCCTAAAATGGGAGTTAAAGTCCGCAAAATCGCCGATGTGTAAATATTGCTGACACATCAAAATTCATGAGAGCATAATTTCGTCAATTTTCCATCAAATTTCGTACTTTTTGTTTTATTACCTTCAGAAAGAGATTCTCTACAATTTCATAAGAAAAAATAAAATTATTTTTTGAAAATTCTTGGACACTGGTGTACCCTTTGAAATTTGGCCTCTGGACCATGAAAGGGTTAAGAAGCATCTTTCCATCATACACTGCCCAAGTTTCAATAAGATAGCCCAACCAACAACTGAGAATTATTTTTTTTTTAACAAGATTGCCGTCTCCCACTGAGGCAGGGTGACCCAAAAAGAAAATACATACTTTCATCATCATTAAACACTTTCACCTCACTCATACATAATCACTGTTTTTGCAGAGGTGCCCAGAACACAACACTTTAAAAGCATATACGTATAAAGACACACAATATATCCCTCCAAACTGCCAATATCCCGAACCCCTCCTTTAAAGTGCAGGCATTGTACTTCCCATTTCCAGTACTCAAGTCTGGTTATATAATATAACTGGTTTTCCTGAATCACTTCACTAAATATTACCTTGCTCACACTCCAACAGATTGTCAGGTCCCAAATACCATTTGTCTCCATTCACTCCTATCTAACACGCTCACGCACGCTTGCTGGAAGTCCAAACCCCTCGCCCACAACACCTCCCTTACCCCCTCCCTCCAACCTTTTCGAGGACGACCCCTACCCCGCCTTCCTTCCCCTACAGATTTATATGCTCTCCATGTCATTCTACTTTGATCCATTCTCTCTAAATGACCAAACCACCTCAACAACCCCTCTTCAGCCCTCTGACTAATACTTTTATTAACTCCACCCCTCCTAATTTCCACACTCCAAATTTTCTACAAAATATTTACACCACACATTGCTCTTAAACAGGACATCTCCACTGCCTCTAACTGCCTCCTTGCTGCAGCATTTGCAACCCAAACTTCACACCCATATATGAGTCTTGGTACTACTATACTTTCATACATTCCCTTCTTTGCCTCCATAGATAACGTTTTTTGCCTCCACATATACCTCAATGCACAACTCACCTTTTTTCCTTCATCAATTCTGTGATTAACCTCATCCTTCATAAATCCATCCGCTGACACGTCAACTCCCAAATATCTGAAAAAAATCACTTCTTCCATACTCCTCCTCCCCAATTTGATATCCAATTTTTCTTTATCTAAATCATTTGATACTCTCATCACCTTACTCTTTTTCTATGTTCACTTTCAACTTTCTACCCTTACACACATTCCCAAATTCATCCACTAACCTTAGCAATTTTTCTTTAGAATCTCCCATAAGCACAGTATCATCAGCAAAAAGTAACTGTGTCACTTCCCATTTTGTATTTAATTCCCCATAATTTAATCCCACCCCTCTCCCGAACACCCTAGCATTTACTTCTTTTACAACCCCATCTATAAATATATTAAACAACGATGGTGACATTACACATCCCTGTCTAAGACCTACTTTTACCGGGAAGTAGTCTCCCTCTCTTCTACACACCCTAACCTGAGCCTCACTATCCTCATAAAAACTCTTTACAGCATTTAGTAACTTACCACCTATTCCATACACTTGCAACATCTGCCACATTGCTCCCCTATCCACTCTATCATATGCCTTTTCTAAATCCATAAATGCAATAAAAACTTCCCTACCTTTATCTAAATACTGCTCACATATATGCTTCAATGTAAACACTTGATCTACACATCCCCTACCCACTCTAAAACCTCCTTGCTCATCAGCAATTCTACATTCTGTCTTACCTCTAATTCTTTTAATAATAACTCTACTATACACTTTTCCTGGTATACTCAGTAAACTTATTCCTCTATAATTTTTACAATCTCTTTTGTCCCCCTTTCCTTTATATAAAGGGAATATAAATGCTCTTGGCCAATCCCTAGGTACCTTCCCCTATTTCATACATTTATTAAACAAAAATACCAACCACTCCAACACTATGTCCCCCCCTGCTTTTAACATTTCTGTCATGATCCCGCCAGTTCCAGCTGCTTTACCCCGTTTCATTCTACGTAATGCCTCACGCACCTCCCCCCACACTCATATCCTGTTCTTCCTCACTCCTAAAAGATGATATACCTCCCTGGCCAGAGCATGAAATTACCGCCTCCCTTTCTTCATCGACATTTAAAAGTTCCTCAAAATATTCTCACCATCTACCCAAAACCTCCATCTCCCCATCTACTAACTCCCCTTTTCTGTTTTTAACTGATAAATCCATTTGTTCCCTAGGCTTTCTTAACTTGTTTAACTCACTCCAAAATTTTTTCTTATTTTCAATAAAATTCCTTGACAGTACCTCTCCCACTCTATCATCCGCTCTCCTTTTGCACTCTCTCACCACTCTCTTCACCTTTCTTTTACTCTCCATATACTCTACTCTTCTCATAACACTTCTGCTTTGTAAATACCTCTCATAAGCTACCTTTTTCTCTTTTATCACACCCTTTACTTCATCATTCCACCAATCACTTCTCTTTCCTCCTGCATCCACCCTCCTATAACCACAAACTTCTGCCTCACATTCTAATACTGCATTTTTAAAACTATTCCAACCCTCTTCAACCCCCCCATTACTCATACCTGCACCAGCCCATCTTTCTGCCAATAGTTGCTTATATTTCACCCGAACTTCCTCCTCCCTTAGTTTATACACTTTCACCTCCCTCTTACTTGTCGTTGCCATTTTCCTCTTAGTAAGTGAGTAAAGGTAGTTGGTTGGTAGACAGCAACCACCCAGGGAGGTACTACTGTCCTGCCAAGTGAATGTAAAACAAAAGTCTGTAATTGTTTTACATGATGGTAGGATTGCTGGTGTCCTTTTTTCTGTCTCATGAACATGCAAGATTTCAGGTATGTCTTGCTACTTCTACTTACACTTAGGTCACACTACACATACATGTACAAGCACATATATACACACCCCTCTGGGTTTTCTTCTATTTTCTTTCTAGTTCTTATTCTTGTTTGCTTCCTCTTATCTCCATAGGGAAGTGGAACAGAATTCTTCCTCCGTAAGCCAGGCGTGTTGTAAGAGGCGACTAAAATGCCGGGAGGAAAGGGGTAGTAGCCTCTTCTCCTGTATATATTACTAAATGTAAAGGAGAAACTTTCGTTTTTCCTTTTGGGTCACCCCGCCTCGGTGGGATACGGCCAGTGTGTTGAAAGAAAGAAGTAAGTACCTTATACCATCTACCTCTTACTCTAACTGTAGCTACAGCTAGATAATGATCCAATATATCAGTTGCCCCTCTATAAACGTGTGCATCCTGGAGCCTACCCATCAACATTTTATCCACCAATACATAATCTAACAAACTACTTTCAATACGTGCTACATCATACCTTGTATATTTATTTATCCTCATTTTCATAAAATATGTATTACTTATTACCAAACCTCTTTCTACACATAGCTCAATTAAAGGCTCCCCATTTTCATTTACCCTTGGCACCCCAAATTTACCTACTACTCCCTCCACAACATTTTTTCCCACTTTAGCATTAAAATCCCCAACACAAGTACTCTCACACTTGGTTCAAAACTCCCCACGCAATTACTCAACATTTCCCAAAATCTCTCTCTCTCCTCTATACTTCTCTCTTCCCCAGGTGCATAAATGCTTACTATAACCCACTTCTCACATCCAACCTTTATTTTACTCCACATAATCCTTGAATTAATACATTTATAGTCCCTCTTTTCCTGCCATAGCTTATCCCTCAACATTATTGCTACTCCTTCTTTAGCTCTAACTCTATTAGAAACCCCTGACCTAATCCCATTTATTCCTCTCCACTGAAAGTCACCCACCCCCTTCAGCTTTGTTTCACTTGAAGCCAGGATATCCAGCTTCTTCTCATTCATAACATCCACAATCATCTCTTTCTTATCATTCGCACAACATCCACGCACATTCAAACTTCCCACTTTGACAATTTTCTTCTTCTTATTCTTTTCAGTAATTTTTACAGGAAAAGGGGTTACTAGCCCATTGTTCCTGGCATTTTAGTTGACTTTTACAACATGCATGGCTTACGGAGGAAAGATTCTTATTCCACTTCCCCATGGATATAAAAGGAAAAGTAATTAGAACAAGAACTAAGATAAAATCAAAGAAAACTCAGATGAGTGTGTATAAATAAATGTGTACATGGAAAGGAGAGGAGAGTTATTAAATGGAGAGTTAGAGGTATTGGGAAGATGGAGGGAATATTTTGAGGAATTGTGAAATGTTGATGAAGATAGGGAAGCTGTGATTTTGTGTATAGGGCAAGGAGGAATAACATCTTGCAGGAGTGAGGAAGAGCCAGTTGTGAGTGTGGAGGAAGTTCGTGAGGCAGTAGGTAAAATGAAAGGGGGTAAGGCAGCCGGGATTGGTGGGATAAAGATAGAAATGTTAAAAGCAGGTGGGGATGTAGTTTTGGAGTGGTTGGTGCAATTATTTAATAAATGTATGGAAGAGGGTAAGGTACCTAGGGATTGGCAGAGAGCATGCATAGTTCCTTTGTATAAAGGCAAAGGGGATAAAAGAGAGTGCAAAAATTATAGGGGGATAAGTCTGTTGAGTATACCTGGTAAAGTGTATGGTAGAGTTATTATTGAAAGAATTAAGAGTAAGACGGAGAATAGGATAGCAGATGAACAAGGAGGCTTTAGGAAAGGTAGGGGGTGTGTGGACCAGGTGTTTACAGTGAAACATATAAGTGAACAGTATTTAGATAAGGCTAAAGAGGTCTTTGTGGCATTTATGGATTTGGAAAAGGCGAATGACAGGGTGGATAGGGGGGCAATGTGGCAGATGTTGCAGGTGTATGGTGTAGGAGGTAGGTTACTGAAAGCAGTGAAGAGTTTTTACGAGGATAGTGAGGCTCAAGTTAGAGTATGTAGGAAAGAGGGAAATTATTTCCCAGTAAAAGTAGGCCTTAGACAAGGATGTGTGATGTCACCGTGGTTGTTTAATATATTTATAGATGGGGTTGTAAGAGAAGTAAATGCGAGGGTCTTGGCAAGAGGCGTGGAGTTAAAAGATAAAGAATCACACACAAAGTGGGAGTTGTCACAGTTGCTCTTTGCTGATGACACTGTGCTCTTGGGAGATTCTGAAAAGAAGTTGCAGAGATTGGTGGATGAATTTGGTAGGGTGTGCAAAAGAAGAAAATTAAAGGTGAATACAGGAAAGAGTAAGGTTATGAGGATAACAAAAAGATTAGGTGATGAAAGCTTGGATATCAGATTGGAGGGAGAGAGTATGGAGGAGGTGAATGTATTCAGATATTTGGGAGTGGACGTGTCAGCGGATGGGTCTATGAAAGATGAAGTGAATCATAGAATTGATGAGGGGAAAAGGGGGAGTGGTGCACTTAGGAGTCTGTGGAGACAAAGAACTTTGTCCTTGGAGGCAAAGAGGGGAATGTATGAGAGTATAGTTTTACCAACGCTCTTATATGGGTGTGAAGCGTGGGTGATGAATGTTGCAGCGAGGAGAAGGCTGGAGGCAGTGGAGATGTCATGTCTGAGGGCAATGTGTGGTGTGAATATAATGCAGAGAATTCGTAGTTTGGAAGTTAGGAGGAGGTGCGGGATTACCAAAACTGTTGTCCAGAGGGCTGAGGAAGGGTTGTTGAGGTGGTTCGGACATGTAGAGAGAATGGAGCGAAACAGAATGACTTCAAGAGTGTATCAGTCTGTAGTGGAAGGAAGGCGGGGTAGGGGTCGGCCTAGGAAAGGTTGGAGGGAGGGGGTAAAGGAGGTTTTGTGTGCGAGGGGCTTGGACCTCCAGCAGGCATGCGTGAGCGTGTTTGATAGGAGTGAATGGAGACAAATGGTTTTTAATACTTGACGTGCTGTTGGAGTGTGAGCAAAGTAACATTTATGAAGGGGTTCAGGGAAACCGGCAGGCCGGACTTGAGTCCTGGAGATGGGAAGTACAGTGCCTGCACTCTGAAGGAGGGGTGTAAATGTTGCAGTTTAAAAACTGTAGTGTAAAGCACCCTTCTGGCAAGACAGTGATGGAGTGAATGATGGTGAAAGTTTTTCTTTTTCGGGCCACCCTGCCTTGGTGAGAATCGGCCAGTGTGATGATAATAAAAAAATGTATGTTTAGTGTGACCTAAGTGTAAGTAGAAGTAGCAAGACATACCTGTAATCTTGCATATTTATGAGACAGACAAAAGACACCAGCAATAGTACCATCATGTAAAACAATTACAGGCTTTCGTTTTACACTCACTTGGCAGAACGGTAGTACCTCCCTGGGTGGTTGCAGTCTACCAACCACTAAATATTACCCTGCTCACCCTCCAACAGCTCGTCAGGTCCCAAAAACCATTTATCTCCATTCACTCCTATCTAACACGCTCATGCATACTTGCTGGAAGTCCAAGCCTCTCGCCCACAAAACCTCCTTTACCCCTGTCCCTTCCACCTTTTTGAGGATGACCCCTAACCCACTTTCCTTCCCCTTACAGATTTATACGCTCTCCATGTCATTCTACTTTGAACCATTCTCAACAACCCCTCTTCAGCCCTCTGACTAATACTTTTATTAACTCCACACCCCCTCCTAATTTCCACACTCCGAATTCTCTGCACAATATTTACACCACACATTGCCCTTAGACAGGACATCACTGCCTTCAACAGCCTCCTCGCTGCAGCATTTACAACCCAAGCTTCACACCCATATAAGAGAGTTGGTACCACTATACTTTCATACATTCCCTTCTTTACCTCTATAGATAATGTTTTTTTATCTCCACAGATACCTCGATCCTAGGTAGTAGGTTGGTAGACAGCAACCGCCCAGGGAGGTACTACCGTCCTGCCAAGCGAGTGTAAAACGAAAACCTGTAATTGTTTTACATGATGGTAAGATTGCTGGTGTCCTTTTTCCGGTCTCATAAACATGCAAGATTTCAGGCACGTCTTGCTACTTCTACTTACACTTAGATCACACTACACATACATGTACAAGCATATATATACACACCCCTCTGGGTATTCTTTTATTTTCTTTCTAGTTCTTGTTCTTGTTTATTTCCTCTTATCTCCATGGGAAAGTGGAACAGAATTCTTCCTCCGTAAGCCATGCGTGTTGTAAGAGGCAACTATAATGCCGGGAGCAAGGGGCTAGTAACCCCTTCTCCCGTATAAATTACTAAATTTAAAAGAGAAACTTTCGTTTTTCTTTTTGGGCCACCCTGCCTTAGTGGGATACGGCCGGTGTGTTGAAAGAAGAAAGAAGATACCTCAATGCACCAGTCACCTTTTTTCCTTCATCAATTCTATGGTTAACCTCATCCTTCATAAACCCATCCGCTGACACGTCAACTCCCAAATATCTGAAAACATTCATTTCCTCCATACTCCCTCTCTCCAATATATCTAATTTTCCTTTATCTAAATCATTTGATACACTCATTACCCTCCTCTTATCTATGTTCACTTTCAACTTTCTACTTATACACACCCTCCCAAACTTGTCCACTAACCTTTGCAACTTTTCTTTAGAATCTCCCATAAGTACAGTATCATCAGCAAAAAGTAAGTGTGTCAATTCCCATTTTGTACTTGATCCCCCACAATTTAATCCCATCCCTCTCCCCAACACTCTAGCATTTACTTCTTTTACAACCCCATCTATAAATATGTTAAACAACCATGGTGACACTACACATCCCTGTCTAAGACCTACTTTTACTGGAAAGGAATCTCCCTCTCTCCTATACATCTTAACCTGAGCCTCACTATTCTCATAAAAGCTCTTTACAGCATTTAGTAACTTCCTACCTATTCCATACACTTGCAACATCTGCCACACTGCTCCCCAATCTACTATCATATACCTTTTCTAAATCCATAAATGCAATGAAAACTTCCCTACCTTTATCTAAATACCGTTCACATATATGCTTCAATGTAAACACTTGATCTACACATCCCCTACCCACTCTGAACCCTCCTTGCTCATCTGCAATCTTACCCTCTGTCTTAACCTCTAATTCTCTCAATAACCCTTCCGTACACTTTTCCTGGTATACTTAGTAAACTTATTCCCCCTATAATTTTTACACTCTCTCTTCTCCCCCTTCCCTTTATATAAAGGAATTATACATGCTCTCTGCCAATCCCTAGGTACCTTCCCCTCTTTCATACATTTATTAAACAAAAATACCAACCACTCCAACACTATATCCCCCATGCTATTACCATTTCTGTCATGATCCCACCAGTTCCAGGTGCTTTACCCCCTTTCGTTCTATGTAATGCTTCACGCACCTCCGCCACACTCACATCCTGCTCTTCTTCACTCCTTAAAAATGTTATACCTCCCTGGCTAGTGCATGAAATGACCGTCTCCCTTTCTTCATCGGCATTTAAAAGTTGCACAAAATATTCCCACCATCTACCCAATACCTCGAGCTCCCCATCTACTAACTCCCCTACTCTGTTTTTAACTGACAATTCCATTCATTCCCTAGGCTTTCTTAACTTGTTTATCTCACTCCAAAATTTTTTCCTATTTTATGCAAAATTTCTTGACAGTACCTCTCCCACTCTATCATCTGCTCTCCTTTTGCACTCTCTCACCACTCTCTTCACCTTTCTTTTACTGTCCATATATTCTGCTCTTCTTATAACACTTCTGCTTTGCAGAAATCTCTCATAAGCTATCTTTTCCTCTTTTATCACACCTTTTAATTCATCATTCCACCAATCACTCCTCTTTTCTCCTGCACCCACCCTCCTATAACCACAAACTTCTGCCCCACATTCTAATACTGCATTTTTAAAACTGTTCCAGCCCTCTTCATCCTCCCCACTACTCATATTTGCACTAGCCCATCTTTCTGCCAATAGTTATTTATATCTCACCCTAACTTCCTCCTCCCTTAGTTTATACACTTTCACCTCTCTCTTATTGCTGCTGCCATTTTCTTTTTGTCCCATCTACCTCTTACTCTAACTGTAGCTACTACTAAATAATAATGCAATACATCAGTTGTCCCTTAATAAACATGTACATCCTGAAGCCTACACATCAACCTTTTATCCACCAATACATAACCTGTACAATATGTATATATATTTAATCAAATATGGGATTCCCTTAGAACCAATGACTAGGAAAATTTACTGTGTATCAATTTATTCTTAGTTTTAAGAAAAACAAGAGCTGGGAATATACATTTCTAAGGTATTACTGAAAATAATTCATTATGTAATGTATCTAAGATAGTACACAATAAACATTAATAAATCTCAGAAAGTTTAATAAAAAGACAGTACAGTATAGGGTGGATTACCATTATCTGTGTATGGTATAAGAAATACCAATATTGAATACATTGGTTGGCAGAAGCATTCAGATGTTGAAATTCACTAATTGATTGTTTTCCAGTGTCATAACTTTGCAAGAATGCCTTCTGAGGCAGCAGCCCTTGCAACATTGATGATATCAGAAGTGATCTCAGTGTTATTATATATTTTTAGTGAGTTGCAAAACTTTAAAATTAAACTTTTTTTATATTCAGATTTTAGAACATGTCACATTATAAGGTAGCTATAATGAATTGAACAAGCAAAGGTAAAGTTGTTAAAAATTTCATTATACCACAGATAAATCTTCTTTGGGCTTAAAAACAAATTTATGAAACATTCATCACAAATTTCTTAGTAATCACTCCATTTTTTGATGCAAGTGTTAAAATGAGATTTTTCCGGTACTGACAAGCTGTGCTGGAAGCATGTATGTACACTATCTTTGTACATATAGAAACACTGCCCTGTGTATTTCCTTACACAAACCATACACGAAGTGAAAAAAAAAAAGAAAGGCCTGACCTGAAGATGATGTTGACACATGCTGAGCTGGTGAAGCTTGTCTTCCAGTTCTCTCTGTTTTTCTTCCACCAGCTTCTGTTGGCTGCTCAGATCTCCAAGAAGCTTTTCATTTTGCTTTGACAACTACAAAAAAAAAAATGAATATCAAATTCTTACAAAGAACATATACATTTTTTTTCTGATCTATGAGTTTAGTCATAAAATTTAAATACTACAATTCATATATAGTATATTTAAGATAATATATTTCTAATGGATACATAGACCATAATAGATATGGATTAATTCTGAAAACTAAAGTCTAAACTAAAAAGTATATTTAACCATTAAGGGTTAAATATGTGACTGCACCAAATACGTACACAATCACTCCTAATTTAGCAAATACAGAGAATTTGCCGTCATGTAACTCCAATCAGCTGTCTTACCATGCTGGTGGGCAAAATTGCCATTTTCTTCCAATATTTTATTTATTTCATGGAAGGAGTGCTAAACTCATTAAAGCCATACAGTACCTTGGGGAATGGGAGGTGTATTCAGGGTAGATTTAAGGAAAGGGGGATAACCTACAGTTTCATGCATCAAGAGCCCCCTCACTTGCATCCTTTTAATAGCCATTGAGATATAGCTATCAAGTTAAGATTTACATAAGAGTTAAGCAATACAGATCTCATTAGTATACATAAAAAATGTAACCCAAGTCATTATTATGCAGTACAGTTGTAACAAACCCCTCGAAGAAGATACCTCGATGCTGGCGAGCAACTCTTGATACAAGGAATTGGACCTATCCTCCTTTCCTCTGATCAAACCTGATTGCCTTTCCTTCTATGGCTTTAGCATTTTCCCATAATTGTGGTAATAATAATTATCTATAGCAATTTAGTTTCTATGGAGATGCTAATCACATGAAATATAATGTGTGGACAGAAATATGGGAACACATTAAAATATATGTTTGGTTTATCTCATTATGATGTGTTAATTCAATCACTGTATTTTACTCTAACTTTTTGAACAGTGTAACTTTCCCAAATAAAAGCCCCTGTAAATCATTTTGTAAATAATGATGATAATACACAGTACTGTGCTGAATGTTGTGATTTTTATTTTCTAACAGAATGAACCAGTAAGGCAGAGGAAGACCTTGGTCAAATGATGAAAAGCTCTACTGAGTAGGTCATCATATGACAAGTTCCACATCAGGAGGAATTTTCCTGTTTCTCCTGACAAACAAAATATCCCCCTCCTTTCTGAATAAAATGCTGAATAAACTGATGGCAAAAATGTTATAATTTTGACTTAGGAGACAAATATTCCATACCTTGTTAACTTTGTCATGAAGGATACTTTCATTGGTGCATACCATCACCATTCCGTCCTCACTATCATCCATCCCACACACACCATTCATGCCCATGCTCCCCAACTGCTGAAGCTGGAATGGTGTTGATACTCCCACGATGTGACTTTCGTGTGTGACATAACAGAATTGGAAGAACTCGCCAGCATCTTTAGGCAAGCAACTTGCTGTTGAAAAGCAAAAGAAAAAAGTTCCAATAAATAGTGCACCAAAAAAGCTCTAAAACAAAAAACCACTTATAATAATGCACCAAGAAGGTTCTAAAATGAACTTACAGTCTTCAAATGGGAAGAAATGGATTTAGCATTTAAAAAACAAAAGTGGAGATGTTAGATGGGAAAGAAGAGGACTTGGGAAGATGGAGGAAATATTTTAAGTAACTCTTAAATGTTGATGAAGAAAGGGAAGCATTGTTTTTATGCATTGGTCAGGGAGGTATAACATAACATCTTGTAGGAAGGGCAGCCAAATTTGAGTGTGGAAGAGGTGCATGAGGCAGTGAGCAGTATTAAAGGGAGTGAAGTATCTGTTTTTAACATCAGAGATGTTAAAAACAGGTAGGAATATAGTTTTGGAGTGGTTGGGTGTTTTCTCAATATATATACATGGAAAAGTTGCAAAGGTTAGTGGACAAGTTCGGGAGGGTGTGTACAGGTAGAAAGTTGAGAGTGAACATAGATAAGAGTAAGGTGATGAGGGTATCAATCAATTTAGATAAAGAAAAATTGGATATCACACTGGAGGGAGTATGGAAGAAGTGAATGTTTTCAGATATTTGAGAGATGACTTGTCAGTGGATGGGTTTATGAAGGATGAAGTAAACCACAGAACTGATGAAGAAAAAAAAAGGTGGTTGGTACATCGAGGTATCTGTGGAGATAAAGAACATTATCCATGAAGGCAAAAAAGGGAGTGTATGGAAGTAAAGTGATACCAACACTATTATATGAGTATGAAGCATAGGTTGTGAATGTTGCAGCGAGGAGGCTGGAGGCAGTGGAGACGTCATGTATAAAGGCAATGTGTGGCATAAATACTATGCAGAGAATTCAAAGTGTGGAAATTAGGAGGACGTGTGGGGTTACTAAAAGTATTATTCGGAGGGCTGAGAAGCTGTTGAGGTGGTTTGGTCATTTAGAGAGGATGGAGAAATATAGGATGACTTGAAGGGTGTATAAATCTGTAGTGAAGGGATGGAGGGGTAGGGGCTGTTCTAGGAAAGGATAGAGGGAGGGGGTAAAAGAGGTTTTGTGTGCAAGGGGCTTGGACATACAGCAGGCATGTGTAAGCGTGTTAGGTAGGAGTATAGACGGATGATTTTTAGGACTTGAGCTGTTGGAGTATGAGCAGGATAATATTTTGTGAAGGGATTCAAGAATACCAGTTAGCCAGACTTCAGTCCTGGAGGTGGGAAGTACACTGCCTGCACTTTAAAAGAAGGGGTCGGGGATATTTGCACTCTGGAGTGATATCTGAACTGTTGTATTTGCGCGCCTCTGTAAAAACAGTTATTATTTGTGAACGATGGTGAAAGTGTTTCTTTCATTTTTGGGTCACCCTGCCTCGGTGGGAGACAGCCAGCATATTAAAAAAAATATCTGTCCAACCTATTTTTGAAGCTACCCAAGCTATTAGCTTGGATGACTCTACTAGGCAGTTTGTTCCACTCATCAATGACACTTCCAAGTCAACTAACATCAGCAACCAGCATCAATTTTAGCTACAGGTATATTAATATAAACTTCACTACATCCAACTAGGCCTAGTAGAGCCACATCATCCCTCTCCACACATTTCCAGATCAACAAGCACCAGCAACCACAATGTAAGTTACACTATGATAAAATTGGGTTACATCAATTACTATGTAAGCTATGAAATACTTCATTATTTTTAACATATTACAAAATTAAAAAATTGTTTGGGTGTTTCTAGGTGTCATGAGCATAACCCTAGTTTTCCCCAAAGTTAATCAGTCCTCACATCACTCTTTCACATAAGGTGCAGGCTTTCAGGAACGTAACACATATGAAATATGAGATTCTACTTTATAATACTGTACTTTGATTTGTTTCACAAAACTCCAGGAGTGCCTAAAACATTTTGCAGAGAAACCTACATGTCAGTTTGGGTATTGCAAAGGTGAAGCTGGAATCACTTGCCTCACAATGTTTCCCAATGTGAAGTGATTCCTGCTTCACCTTCGTATGAACTGAGTGGCTTCAGCAAATACATGAGAAAATACATGTATGCACAAGAATACAGAAACGTATAAAGAAAAAAATTATAATAAAATATTTATTGACCAGAAAATAAAGAGATGTTGATGAAAGAAGTGATCAAGTGGCACTTAAGTGCATGCATAGCCAAGAAAAAAAGGAGGGGAAGGGGCCAACTGGTCCAACTACCCATTAACACCAAGGTGTCAGTTTTAAGATTAGCTAGAAGCATAACTACAATGACTAGAATACAAAAGTGTTTTAATCAACCATAAGCAAAACACAAATCTACAAAAATTAAGGATAATGTAATAAAATTATCAGAAATTTCCACACAAAAGTTAATGTCCAGGGTATACAACAAATAAATTATACACACAGCATATGTAAGTGAAAATTTACCTTTGAACACAACAGTGAGGGGTAAATGATTCTGGGTGTGGTCTTTACTAGGTGTTGGAGCCCACTGGTAACACAAATAGTCTTGGGGTGATCCAAACCCAACCCGATATAGAGCAACACGGTCTGATGACTTGGCTGTCACGCTAGGAGTCAATACATATGAAACAGCTATGTCAGTATCAGCCGTGTATGTTGCTTGAATGTTCTGGAAGAGAACCTGGAACAATAAAATAAATAAGTAAAAATAAATAAGTAAAAAGGGATATGTTGTGTATCTTTATACGTATATGCTTATAAGCTGTTATATTCTGAGCACCTCTGCAAAAGCAGTGATAATGTGTGAGTGTGGTGAAAGTGTTGAATGATGATGAAAGTATTTTCTTTTTGGGGATTTTCTTTCTTTTTTTGGGTCACCCTGCCTCGGTGGGAGACGACCGACTTGTTGAAAAAAAAAAAAAATACTATCTCTTTAAACATCATTGCAATTGTTTCAGGTAAATCTCTATCTAATGTAGATGCCTTTGTAAACTAATGACTGTAACCTCATGTTAAGAAACAATTATAAATACACAACCATTGATGAATAAAGAAAAATATCCTAATTTTCTTTTTCTTTTGTTTTTTACAACAGCTCACTCCCAACGAGGTAGGGCAACAAAGAAAAAAAAAAAACACATTTACCATCATTCATTCAAGTGCCATGCCAGATGTGAGCTGACACCACAATTCAGATGATCCTCCAAATTACACCATCACCCCTCTTTCAGAGTACAGGCACTGTATTTCC
This sequence comes from Cherax quadricarinatus, assembly GCF_038502225.1. Classification (NCBI taxonomy): domain Eukaryota; kingdom Metazoa; phylum Arthropoda; class Malacostraca; order Decapoda; family Parastacidae; genus Cherax; species Cherax quadricarinatus. Next base: position 3,791,942 of record NC_091321.1, on the reverse strand, counting down.
CTCCTCCAGGACTCAAGTTCAGCTAACCAGTTTCCCAGAATCCATTCATAAGTGTTACCTTCTTCACACTCCAATATCATTTTAAATCATAAAAACTGCTTGTCACTACTCATTCTGATCTTACACGCTCACATAATACTGCTGGATGTTCAAGCCCCTCAAACTCGAAAGCTCCTTTACCCTGTCCCTCCAACTCCTTCTGGACAACCCTTACCCCACTTTCCCTTGACCTCATATTTATATACCCTCTAGGATATCTTATTCTGCACCATCATTTCTGAATTCCCAAATCACCTCAACAACCTTTATGTTTGGTATCCCCACATTGTCTTCTAATCTCAAAGCTCCTAATTATGTATAATATTCACATCACACATTGACCTCAAACATAACATTTCCACTGCCTCCAAGCACTATGACCTTTACAGGTTCCTTGTTTAAATTTATTATATAATTTTTTTTTTTATTTAACCCTTTCAGGGTCCAGACCCCCAATCTGAAATCTGCCCACAGAGTCCAAGAATTTAAAAAAAAAAAAAAAAATTCTTATGCAATGGTAGAAAATCTTTTTCTGGGGGTAATAAAAAAAAAGTACAAAATCTGATGTAAGACTGACAAAATTATCCTATCATGAGTTTTGGTGCATCAGTGATATTTACGCATCAGCGATTTTGCCCAGTGCCCCCCCCATTTTAGGCAAATTACATAATTCCAGTCAACCAAATTCTTATCTATTTTGCTAGTGTTACTTCTATTTTATTGAGTGAGCACAAGAAACTGCCCAATCAACTATTTCAACTACCCAACAAAGTGATCAGAAATTGGTAATTTGGCCAATTTCACACAAAATTTAAAATATTCCAATTTCAAAATAGGGTCCAGAATAAACAATGCAGGCATTAAATAACAAAAAGGCACAATACCGTGACTGGAATGATACACAAATAACCCGCACATAAAAGAGAGAAGCTTACGACGACGTTTCGGTCCGACTTGGACCATTGACAAAGTCACACTAACAGAGGTGGAGCAGGACGGCTATATATAGGCAGGAAGAGGTGGAGGTAGTAGTAGTAGTACAAGAATTGTATATAATACCGACAGGATGAAATGACACACACACAACACCCGGGCATCCCCACCGTAGACAAAGACAACCAGACGCCGCACATGTGTCTTAATTTCATCAGTGGTTGTAGTAGAAGAAGAAGAGGTAGTGGTAGAAGTGGGAAATAAGGAAGACGAGCCAGTCAAATACAAAGGAAGGGGAGCACTGCAAGAGAGCTAGAAACCCACAGAGGGAGAGCAAGCGCACCGAGGTGCGTGAAAGGGGAAGTGGTGAAATAAAATAAATGAAGAAGGAACAGAAACACGAGAGAGAAAGACAACCCAGAGGAGGAGGGAGGAGGAGGAGGAGGGAGGAGGGAGGAGGGAGGAGGAAGAGGAAGAGGAGGAGGAGCAGAAGAAGAAGAAGAAGAAGAAGAAGAAGAAGAAGAAGAAGAAGAAGAAGAAGAAGAAGAAGAAGAAGAAGAAGAAGAAGAAGAAGAAGAAGAAGAGAAGCAGAAGAAGAAGAAGAAGAAGAAGAAGAAGAAGAAGAAGAAGAAGAAGAAGAAGAAGAAGAAGAAGAAGAAGAAGAAGAAGAAGAAGAAGAAGAAGAAGAAGAAGAAGAAGAAGAAGAAGAAGAAGAAGAAGAAGAAGAAGAAGAAGAAGAAGAAGAAGAAGAAGAAGAAGAAGAAGAAGAAGAAGAAGAAGAAGAAGAAGAAGAAGAAGAAGAAGAAGAAGAAGAAGAAGAAGAAGAAGAAGAAGAAGAAGAAGAAGAAGAAGAAGAAGAAGAAGAAGAAGAAGAAGAAGAAGAAGAAGAAGAAGAAGAAGAAGAAGAAGAAGAAGAAGAAGAATGAGGATTCAGGTTAAGTCACGGGTGTTCTGAAGTTTGGAGCATTTTACAATGTAGTGGGAGAGGAAGGCATCTACAGAGACGAAGCCAGGGGTAAGGTACATACAAGGAAAGTTGTGTATAAGAGAGGATTCAACTAAACGGCGACTGTTCGAGTTGGAAGTAGGGAAGACAGTTTTAGCAGAAGACCAGTCAATAGGATGGCTATGATCTCTGACGTGACAGAAAAGAGCATTGTTAGTGTCGGCAAGCCTAATTAAGACACATGTGCGGCGTCTGGTTGTCTTTGTTGTGGACGTTTCGCCATCCAGTGACTGGCTGGATGGCGAAACGTCTATGGTGGGGATGCCCGGGTGTTGTGTGTGTGTCATTTCATCCTGTCGGTATTATATACAATTCTTGTACTACTACTACTACCTCCACCTCTTCCTGCCTATATATAGCCGTCCTGCTCCACCTCTGTTAGTGTGACTTTGTCAATGGTCCAAGTCGGACCGAAACGTCGTCGTAAGCTTCTCTCTTTTATGTGCGGGTTATTTGTGAATGCAGGCATTCCTGGCACTAATATAACATTTCCTCTACTTATTAGTTACGTTTACAGATGAATTCCATTTTGATTTTTTATTCACATAATGAATTTTTATTCACACCAAAAAATAGAAGATTTACTCTTATGCAATATTGTAATAATTGTATAAATAATATCAGTGCATTCGTGAACGTACATGTATATCATTTGTTTACTTTTGAACATCAGCAAAAATCGAACATTTCTGCTACTTTGAGCTCAGTTTCACCTTATTTTCAGTACTAAAACCAATCAAAATCATCTCAATTTCTGTAATATATCTTCCATTCTATCAAATGAGACCAAGAAACCACAAATACAACAGTAAAAGCCACATGAAAATACACCACAAAGTTGTTGTTTTAATCCAAAAAAACAGTCAGTTTTTTCCTCATTATGCACTATGTGCTACAGGATATGTTTTATATGGTGCACACTTACCACATAGATCCATTCTCTCATCTCTAGGCCCGAATTTACAGCTCACAGTTTATGTGAGTGAGTTGAGCTCATGGCATTTCTAGAACTACAGCTTGGACTCTGGCTTCAAAGCTGTAGAACTATGGGGTGGACCCTCAAAGGGCTAACACCTCGGCCTTCTCCCACCTTCTCCCTTCTTCCTCAAAAAGGAAGAAACACTTTTATGATCACTCACTCCATCATCTTGTCAGAGAAGTGCAGATATTACGTCTCAGATGCTCCTCCAAACTGCAATATCTCCACCCATCCTTCAGAGTACAGACAGTGCTTCCCACCTTCAGGACTTTAAGTCTGGCTTACTGGCTTTTCCCTGAATCCCTTCATAAATGTTACTTTGCTCACACTCCAACAGCATGTTGTCATAAAAAACACTTGCCTCCACTCACTCCTATTTAACACTCAACATGCCTGACGGATAACCAAGACCCTTGCAAACAAAACTTCCTTTACCCCCTCCCTCCAACCTTTCCTAGGACAACCCTTATCTTGCCTTCCCTTCAACCCCACCCTGCCTTCCCTCCACTACAGATTTAAACAACCCCCAGGTCATCCTATTTTGCTCCATCCTCTCCAAATATCCAAACCATCTCAATATCCCCTCCTCAGTTCTTTGGATAATGCTTTTAGTAACCCTGCACCTCCTCCTAACCTCCAAATTACGAAGTCTCTGTATAATATTCACACCTCACATTGCCCTTAGACACAATATTTCCACTGCTTCCAGCCTCTTCCTCACTACAACATTTCAAACCCTACTTCACACCCATGTAAGTGTTGGTACCACTATACTTCGATACATTTCCTTCTTTGCTTCCATGAATAATGTTCTTTGTCTCCAAAGATGCCTCAATGCATCACCCATCTTTTTTCCTTCATCTTTTCTATGGCTCACCTCATCTTTCATAAACCCATTCTCCAACAAGTTCACTCCCAAATATCTGAACACCTTCACTTCTCCATACTCTCTCCTTCCAATTTGATATCCATCTTTCATTAAGTATTTTTTTTGTTCCTCTCATCACCTAGCTTTTTCCTATGTTCACTATTAATTTCCCTCTTTCACATACCTACCCAAATTCACCCACCAACCTTTGCAATTTCTCTTCATAATCTCCCAAAAGCACCATGTCACAGATAAAAATTAACTAACAACTCCTACTCTGTTATTAACACATCGGCCGTTTCCCACCAAGGAAGGGTGGCCCGAAAAGAAAAAACTTCCATCATCAGTCACTTCATCACTATCTTACCAGAGGCATGCTTACACTACAGTTATAAAACTGCAATATTAACACCCCTACTTCGGAGTGCCGGCACTGTACCTCCCATCTCCAGGAATCAAGTCCAGCCTGCCAGTTTCCCTGAATTCCTTCATAAATGTTACCTTGTTTACACTCCAACAGCACGTCAAGTCCTAAAAACCATTTGTCTCCATTCGTTCCTATCTAACGCGTTCAAGCACACTTGCTGGAAGTCCAAGCCCCTCCCACACAAAACCTCCTATACCCCCTCTTTCCAACATTTCCTAAGCCGACCCATACCCCGCCTTCCGTCCACTACCGATTTATACCCTCTTGAAGTCATTCTATATCGTTCCATCCTCTCTGCATCTGCAACCCATCTCAATAACTCCTCCACAGATCTTTGGATAATAGTTTTGGTAATCCCACGCCTCTTCCTAATCTCCAAATTACGGATTCTCTTCATTATATTCACACCACACATTGCCCTCAGACATATCTCCACTGCCTCCAGCCTTCTCCTTGTTGCAACATTCACAACCCATGCCTCACACCCATACAAAGAGCGTTGGTATAACTATACTCTCATACAACCCCCTCGTTGCTTTCATGGATAGTTCTTTGTCTCCACAGACTCCTCAGTGCACCAGTCAACTTTTTACCCTCGTCATTTCTATGATCATGCACGCTTGCTGGAAGTCCAAGCCCCTCGCCCACAAAACCTCCTTTATGCCCTCCCTCCAACCTTTTCCAGGACGACTCCTACCCCGCCTTCCTTCCCCTACAGATTTATACGCTTTCCTTGTCATTCTACTTTGATCCATTCTCTCTAAATGACCAAACCACCTCAACAACCCCTCTTCAGCCCTCTGACTAATACTTTTATTAACTCCACACCTTCTCCTAATTTACACACTTTGAATTCTCTGCATAATATTTACACCACACATTGCCCTTAGACAGGACATCTCCACTGCCTCCAAATGCCTCCTTGCTGCAGCATTTACATCCCAAGCTTCACACCCATATAAGTGTTGGTACCACTAAACTTTCATACATTCCCTTCTTTGATAACATTTTCTGTCCCCACATATACCTCAACGCACCACTCACCTCTTTTTCCCTCATTAATTCTCTGGTTAACTTCATCCTTCATAAACCCATCCGCTGACACATCAACTCCCAAATATCTGAAAACATTCAGTTCTTCCCTACTACTACTCTCCAATGTGATATCCAATTTTTCTTTACCTAAATCATTTGATACCCTCATCACCTTACTCTTATCTATGTTCACTTTCAACTTTCTACCTTTACACACCCTCCCAAACTCGTCCACTAACCTTTGCAACTTTTCTTTAGAATCACCCATAAGCACAGTATCATCAGCAAAAAGTAACTGTGTCAACTCCCATTTTGTATTTGATTCCCCATAATTTAATCCCACCCCTCTCCCCAACACCCTAGCATTTACTTCTTTTACAACCCCATCTATAAATATATTAAACAACCATGGTGACATTACACATCCCTGTCTAAGACCTACTTTTACTGGGAAGTAATCTCCCTCTCTTCTACACACCCTAACCTGAGCCTCACTATCCTCATAAAAACTCTTTACAGCATTTAGTAACTTACTACCTATTCCATATACTTGCAACATCTGCCACATTGCTCCCCTATCCACTCTATCATATGCCTTTTCTAAATCCATAAATGCAATGAAAACTTCCCTACCTTTATCTAAATACTGTTCACATATATGCTTCAATGTAAACACTTGATCTACACATCCCCTACCCACTCTAAAGCCTCCTTGCTCATCCGCAATCCTACTCTCTGTCTTACCTCTAATTCTTTCAATAATAACCCTACCATACACTTTTCCTGGTATACTCAGTAAACTTATTCCCCTATAATTTTTACAATCTCTTTTGTCCCCCTTCCCTTTATATAAGGGAACCATACATGCTCTCTGCTAATCCCTAGGTACCTTCCCCTCTTTCAGACATTTATTAAACAAAAATACCAATCACTCCCTCACTATATCCCCCCTGCTTTTAACATTTCTGTCATGATCCCATCAGTTCCTGCCTCTTTACCCCTTTTCATTCTACGTAATTCCTCATGCACCTCCCCACACTCCTATCCTGTTCTTGTTCACTCTTAGAAGATGTTATACCTCCCTCGCCAGTGCATGAAATGACCGCCTCCCTTTCTTCGTCGACATTTAAAAGTTCCTCAAAATATTCCCGCCATCTACCCAATACCTCCAGCTCCCCATCTATTAACTCCCATACTCTGTTTTTAACTGACAAATCCATTCGATCCCTAGGCTTTCTTAATTTGTTTCTCACTCCAAAATTTTTTCTTGTTTTCATCAAAATTCCTTAAGAGTGCCTCTCCCATTCTATCATCTGCTCTCCTTTTGCACACACTCACCACTCTCTTCACCTTTCTTTTACTCTCCTTATACTCTGCTTTTCTTATAATACTTCTCATTTGTAAAAACCTCTCATAAGCTAACTTTTTCTCTTTTATCACACCCTTTACTTCATCATTCCACCAATCATTCCTCTTTCCTCCTGTACCCACCCTCCTATAACCACAAACTTCTGCCCCACATTCTAATACTGCATTTTTAAAACTATTCCAACCCTCTTCAACCCCCCCACTACTCATACTTGCATTAGCCCACCTTTCTGTCAATAGTTGCTTATATCTCACCCTAACTTCCTCCTCCTTTAGTTTATACACTTTCACCTCTCTCTTACTTGTTGTTTCCAGTTTCCTTTTGTCCTATCTACCTCTTACTCTAACTGTAGCTACAACTAAATAATGATCCGATATATCAGTTGCCCCTCTATAAACATGTACATCCTGAAGCCTACCCATCAACCTTTTACCCACCAATACATAATCTAACAAACTACTTTCATTACGTGCTATATCATACCTTGTATACTTATTTATCCTCTTTTTCATAAAATATGTATTACTTATTACCAAACCTCTTTCTACACATAGCTCAATTAAAGGCTCCCCATTTTCATTTACCCCTGGCACCCCAAATTTACCTACTACTCCCTCCACAACATTTTTACCCACTTTAGCATTAAAATCAAGATCCACAAGTACTTTCACACTTGGTTCAAAAGTCCCCACGCACTCACTCAACATTTCTCAAAATCTCTCTCTCTCTCTACACTTCTCTCTTCTCCAGGTGCATAAATGCTTACTATAACCCACTTTTCACATCCAACCCTTATTTTACTCCACATAATCCTTGAATTAATACATTTATATTCCCTCTTTTCCTGCCATAACTTATCCTTCAACATTATTGCTACTCCTTTAGCTCTAACTCTATTTGAAACCCCTGACCTAATCCCATTTATTTCTCCCCACTGAAACTCTCCCACCCCCTTCAGCTTTGTTTCACTTAAAGCCAGGACATCCAGCTTCTTCTCATTCATAACATCCACAATCATCTCTTTCTTATCATTCGCACAACATCCACGCACATTCAAACATCCCACTTTGATGGTTTTCTTCTTTTTCTTTTTAGTAGGCTATACAGGAAAAGGGGTTACTAGCCCATTGTTCCCGGCATTTTAGTTGACTTTTACAACACGCATGGCTTACGGAGGAAAGATTCTTATTCCACTTCCCCATGGATATAAAAGGAAAAGCAATAAGAACAAGAACTATTAAGATAAAATCAAAGAAAACTCAGATGAGTGTGTATATATAAACGTTTACATGTATGTGCAGTGTGACCAAGTGTAAGTAGAAGTAACAAGACGTACCTGAAATCTTGTATGTTTATGAGACAGAAAAAAGACACCAGCAATCCTACCATCATATAAAACAATTACAGGCTTTCGTTTTACACTCACTTGGCAGGACGGTAGTACCTCCCTGGGTTAATAACTGTACTTATGTGTACATGTGACAGAGATATAGAGAGACAGAGACAGTCAGTGGTATCAAAAATGAAGGATGTTGCACAAATGTTACAGATGGGTTATTATTGAGGTTTTTGATTTCCACACCACTTGTGGCCACATCCACAACTTTCCTCTTAAAAGAGGAGTGTTAATATGACATGACATGAGTGAATCCCTGGTGTCTGCCATGCTATTTGCTTAGCTGGCACTCAATTGAACTGGTGCTCCCACAAGGTTCCAGATTTTTTAATACTGTGCACACTGAGCGTTAAGACCCATTCTTAGAGCTGACCAGGCATGTCAGGCCAATCATGCCAAATTTGGAGGCAGGAAAAATAAAATGTAGATCTACGTTTGGAGTGCTAGTGGTGCAAACGCAGATCTATGTTTGGGCAGTTTAAGGGTTAAGGAAGGAGCACGGCATCTGACCTAGTAGCACAAGCTAGTCAGATCCAACTCACACCCACTCATGTATTTATCTAACCCATTTTAAAAGCTACAAAACATCTTAGCTTCTATGATGGTGCTCGGGAGTTTGTTCCACTCATCCACAACTCTATTACCAAACAAGTGCTCTCCTATATCCTTTCTGAATCTGAATTTTTCCAACTTAAAGCCATTGCTGCGAGTCCTGTCCAGGCTAGATATTTTTAGCACATTATTTACATCCCCTTTATTAATTCCTGTTTTCCATTTATACACCTCAATCATATCCCCCCTAATTCTGCACCTTTCTAGAGAGTGCAGATTCAGGGGCCCCTCAATCTATCCTCATAGGGAAGATTTCTGATACATGGGATCAACTTTGTCATCCTCCTCTGTACGTTTTCCATTGCACTCATCCATTCTGTAATACGGTGACCAGAACTGTGCAGCATAATCTAAATGAGGCCTAACCAAAGATATATAGAGATGAAGAACAACCTATTATTTATACTTCTTGATATGAAGCCAAGGATTCTGTTAGCTTTATTGCGAACACTTATGCACTGTTGTCTTGGTTTCAGATTACTGCTAACAAATCCTTTTTGCAATCAGTAATATTAAGATCTACATTATTTAGTTTATATGTAGCAGTTATTATCCTGTCCAACATTTAGAACTCTGCATTTGTCTATATTAATCTGCATCTGCATATTGAACAACCATGGTGACATCACACATCCCTGTCTAAGGGCTACTTTTACTGGGAAATTATCTCCCTCTTGCCTACATACTCTAACCTGAACCTCACTATCCTCATAAAACCTTTTCACTGCTTTCAATAACTTACCTCCTATTCCATACATTTGCAACATCTGCCACACTGCATCCCTACCCACCCTATCATATGCCTTTTCCAAATCCACAATTGCCACAAAAATCTCTTAACCCTTATCTAAATACTGTTCACCTATATGTTTCACTGCAAACACTTGGTCTACACTCCCCCTACCTTACCTAAAGCCTCCTTGTTCATCTGCTGTCCTGCTCTCCATCTTACTCATAATTCTTTCAATAACTCTACCATACACTTTATCAGGTATACTCAACAGACTTATTAGCCTATAATTTTTACTCTCTCTTTTGTCCCCTTTGTCTTTACACAAAGGAACTATGCATGCTCTCTGTCAATCCCTAGGTACCTTACCCTCTTCTATACATTTATTAAATAAAAACACTAACCACTCCAAAACTATATCCCCACCTGCTTTTAACATGTCTATCTTTATCCCACCAATCCCAGCTGCTTTACCCCCTTTCATTCTACTCACTGCTCCCCCATACTCACAACTGGTTCTTCCTCATTCGTATAAGATGTTATTCCTCCTTGCCCTACACCCGAAATCACAGCTTCCCTATCTTCATCAACATTTAACAATTCCTCAAACTATTCCCTCCATCTTCCCAATACCTCTAACTCTCCATTTAATAACTCTCCTATCCTATTTTTAACTAACAAATCCATTCTTTCCCTAGGCTTTCTCAACTTATTAATCTCACTCCAAAACTTTTTATTTTCAACAAAATTTGTTGATAACATCTCACCCACTCTCTTTCATTTGCTCTCTTTTTAAACTGCTTCCCCACTCTTTTTCTCTCCACATACTCCTCCCTCCTTGCATCATATCTACTTTATAAAAACCTCTCATATGATAACTTTTTTTCTTTTACTACTCTCTTTACATCATCATTCCATCAATTGCTCTTCTTCCCTCCTGCATCCACTTTCCTGTAACCACAATCTTCTGTTGAATACTCTAACACTATATTCATAAACTTACCCCATGCATCTTCTACCCCATTGCCTATACTCTCACTAGCCCATCTGTCCTCCAATAGTTGTTTATATCTTACCCTAACTGCCTCCTCCTTTAGTTTATAAACCTTCACTTCTCTCTTACTTGCTGCTTCCATTTTCCTTGCATCCCATCTACCTTTTACTCTAACTGTAGCTACAACTAAAAAGGGATCTGATATATCTGTGGCCCTTCTATAAACATGTACATTCTGAAGTCTACCCAACAGTCTTTTATCTACCAATACGTAGCCCAGCAAACGACTGTCATTTCGCCCTACATCATATCTAGTATACTTATTTATCCTCTTTTTCTTAAAATATTTGTTACCTATAACTAAACTCCTTTCTATACAAAGTTCAATCAAATGCTCCCCATTATCATTTACACCTGGCACCCCAAACTTACCTACATCACCCTCTCTAAACACTTATCCTACTTTAGCATTTAGGTCCCCTACCACAATAATTACTCTCCCACTTGGCTCAAAAGTTCCTACACACTCACTAAACATCTCCCAAAATCTTTCTCTCTCCTCTACACTCCTCTCTTCTCCAGGTGCATACACACTTATTATGACCCACTTTTCACATCCAACCCTTATTTTAATCCACATTATTAATCCATCATCATTAATTCACTGCCTTCAGCCTCCAGTTTTGTGTGCCTTTTTCATTCACATGTCGGCTCACAGCCTCTTCAACCATTAAAATCTTATTGGTTCCATTATCATTTAACCCTCTGACTGTTGCAACCCCAAATCCTGAAGTATCTCCTGGTGTCAAAAAAATAAAAATTATTTTTTTCTTATGAAATGAGAGAGAATCTTTTCCCGATGGTAATGACACCAAAAGTACGAAATTATGCTCCTGCGAAGTTAGCGATCTCGGCGATATATACGCATTGGGGATTTCGCCGACTTTGAGCCCTATTTTCGGCCAATTCCATTGTTCCAGTTGACCAAACTCATAGCCAATTCTTTAGAACTCCATTTTTCTATCAATTGAGCATTAGAAACTGCCCATTTACCAATTTCAACTACCCAATAAAGTGGTCAGAAATTGGCAATTTGGCTAATTTCCCGGAAATTAAAAAAGATGCCAATTTCAAAACAAGGTCCAGAATAAACAATGCAGGCACTCTTGGCACTAAAATAACATATCCTCTGTTCATTAGTCATGTCTCCAGGCCCCTCTTACATTACTTTTGCTTTCTATTTTGATTTTTTATTCACACAAAAAAAACAGAAGATTTACTGTTATGCAGACTACTGCATTATTGTAAAAATGGTATAAATATGATCAGTGCACTAGTGAAAGAATATCAGACTACCCAATTGACGTGTATTGGACGTGTGGTGTGATTTGCTTACTCTTGAACATTGGTAAAAATCAAACATTTCCGCTACTTTGAGCTCAAATTTCAAGGTTGTTTTCTTCGTGAAATTAATCAAAATCATCTCTATTTCTGTAATATGGTTTTCCATTCTATCAAATGAGACCAAGAAAACGATAATACAACCATAAATAATATACGAAAATACATCTCAAAGTCGGAGGTTTAATCTAAAAACAAGGTCGGAGTTTTTTTCCTCTCATTATGCACTGCGTGCTGCAGGATTTTTTTTATACAGTGCACACTGACCACACAGACCCATTCTTTCACATGTGGGCCTACCAGCTTTCTCCTGCTTGATTTGAAGCCACTGGAATTATTGAGTATATATACGTCCGAAACACTGACTTGTAAGATGTACGTGCATATATACGACCGAAACAGTGAAAGGGTTAAAAAACAAAACTACAAATTTCATCTAATGTACATAAAAACAACATGGAGATTTCATTACCTTTATGATACAATCTTTGCAAAAAATATTATTGGCATGAAATCAAAAAAAAAAAAAAAAAAAAAAAAAATTACACCAATCATGTATCAATGAAAAAAGGATGAAAAACAATGAAAGCTATCAGTCAAATGACTAGATACTGATGCTTTGTATTTTCCAAGTTCCTAATAAAGATATCTGAACTGTGTATTTTGTTTCCATTTCCAAACAGTTACTGTGCAGCAAACTTTTTTTTTTTTTGGCACAGACCGCAGAGGTTACAGCCTTAACCCTTTGACTGTCGCGGCCGTATATATACGTCTTACGAGGTACCGTGTTTGACGTATATATACTCATAAATTCTAGCGGCTTCAAATCAAGCAGGAGAAAGCTGGTAGGCCCACATGTGAGAGAATGGGTCTGTGTGGTCAGTGTGCACCATATAAAAAAAAATCCTGGAGCACGCAGTGCACAATGAGAAAAATAAAACTCTGACCATTTTTTTTAATTAAAATGCCGACTTTGTGGTCTATTTTCGTATAGTATTTATGGTTGTATTCTCGTTTTCTTGGTCTCATTTGATAGAATGGATAACATATTATAGAAATAGAGGTGATTTTGATTGATTTTACTATAAAAAGAACCTGGAAATGGAGCTCAAAGTAGGGGAAATGTTTGATTTTTGCCAATGTTCAAAAGTAAACAAATGATGCCATTGTCCAATAAATGTCCAACTAGCCATTCTAATATGCAGTCATGAATGGGTTGATGTTATTTATACAATTATTCCAGTATTGCAGTAGTCTACATAATAGTAAGTCTTCTATTTTTTGTTTGAATAAAAATTCAAAATAGAAAGCAAGAGTAATATCAGAGGGGCCTGGAGACATGACTGATGAACAAAGAAAATGTTATTTTAGAGCCAGGAATGTCTGCATTGTTCATTCTGGACCTTATTTTGAAATTGTCATATTTTTTAATTTTCGTGAAATTGGCCAAATTGCAAATTTCTGACCACATTATTGGGTAGTTGAAATCGGTAAATGGGCAGTTTCTTGTACTCAATCGATAGAAAAAATGGAGTTCTAAAGAAATAGCTATGAGTTTGGTCGCCTGGAACAATGGAATTAGCCAAAAATAGGGCTCAAATTGGGCGAAATCGCCGATTTGTAAATATCGCCGAGGTCGCTAACTTCGAGAGAGCATAATTCCGTCAGTTTTCCATCAAATTTTGTTTTTTGGTGACATTACAATCGGGAAAAGATTCTCTATCATTTCATAAGAAAAAATAATTTTTTTTTTTTTTTTTTTTTGAAATTTTGTGACACCAGGAGAGACCTCAGGATTGGGGGTTGCAACAGTCAAGGGGTTAAACTCACTTCAATCTGCATGGCATGAGCTGGATCTACCCTTATGATTGGTGCTGTAATAGTACTGCTTAAGTTGTGCTGCCTATGTTACTGCAAATTCCAGCTCTTGCAGTAGAAATAGCAGTGTGTGTATAAAACAATGAGGAGTTATTTTACCTTGCCGAATGAAGTTTCTGCTGCAGGTGATGGCTCAAGGTCCTTACACTGGAGAAAAGCTCTTTCACTGGCCATGCTTCTTGATTCGTTAAATCCTTGGTCTTCCTGACTAACCTATAAAAAATAAAAAGCATCATTGAAGCAAACTATGGTGTAGATATTGGTCAACTACATTAACATAATCATGGGAAAGTCTCTCTCTTGTCTATTTCAGTACTATATACCACACAGTACAAACAATCAAAGAAGAGTCCCCATCTCCTCTCAATATCTTTTCCCCTTCTTTCTCAATATTTCAGTCAAATGACCCCATTTAACTGGCTAACTCTGCAACCTATGCCCTATGAACATTAAAATGGTATAAAATACCGACAGATTGTTAGGTAAGACACATATGCAACAGTTAGGTATCTTTATTTCGAAACGTTTCGCCTACACAGTAGGCCTAAATGAGGCAATGTCACATTTCACTTGAATTTTTACAATTTAGGAGAGGAATTTTCTTTTTTATAGTGTCAAGGATCAAGGATGTATGAGTGACAACCAATCAAATTTGTTATGCTGGCGAGCGTTAGATATCACTACTGTGAACGCTTAAGTAGACACATTTTGTTCATCAGGAAACAAGAAAGCGTCTCCTGACACAGGTTTTTATTAGCCAATGACCCATTCTTTGGTTAAATATCCACTGGTCTACTGAAACCAGGTTTTCCACTCTACTAAAAAACAAAAGAATACCATACAGAGTAACGTCTTATGAACTTTTCTTTAAGTAATTGTAATTCCTATTTATTTAGCATTCTTGATACACAGAAATACTAATGCTGTGGTTCTCATGGTCTTATACCTCTAGTTTTTTCTTATAGCTTTACCCCTACACACACACACATTATAAACCATACACCATGCAAACAAATTGTGGCTTGTAATGCAAGCCAGTCACAATGACACGTGCTTGCACTAGCCCAAGGGTGGGGAACCTGCAGCTTTCTAGAGTATTAAGAGCAGCCTTCTGAATGAATCAGAATTTTGCCAAAGAAATGCCACCTAAAAGGACCAAAAATATGTCAAATTAGATGGAGAGGCATGAATGATTTCATTGCAAAAACCTGAAGATGGAGAGCAAAAGTAACAGCAATTGTTCCAAGCGATGTTAGGGCTCAAAATGAATACCACTGAAGCAACCTATATAGCAGCTTATATACTTGGGAAAAGGGTAGGCCATTTATTAACATAGAAATCATAAAAATATACATTGTTGAAGCTGTAGGATGCCTAAACCTTGATATGTTTCGAAGTACAAACAACTGTCTCTTTCAAGAAGAACCGTAACTGATCATCAGCATGAATCAACCCTCAACCTAACAGAACAACTTCACGCAATAATCCAAAAGGAAAACATTTATTATTCAACTGCTCTGGATGAATCAACTGATACTACTGACTTAGTGCAGGTATTATACTTTATTTGTGCCATAACCGAGGAATTTCTTTGCTATGAATAATTGCTCACTTTGGGCACCCTTACTGGGAAGACACCTGGAAGAGATATCTCAAACAACTTTCAAGATAAATGTTGTGATGTTGGACTGAATTTGAGTAATTTAGTAAGCGTGTCTACAGACGGTGCACCTTCCATGACAGGAAAATGTAGAGGGTTTATTGCACAGCTAAAAAAAGAATTATCAGATCCAGATGGTCCCATTTCCTTTCATTGTATTTTGCATCAGCAAAATCTCTGTGCAAAATCTAGTATTTTAAGTGACACTTTGCATAAAATTATACAGTAGACAATTATATTACACAGATTTATTTGCCATGTTTTGGTTATTGAACTATTGAAAAATTGCAGCACAATTTTATACAACACTTCATAAAATTAATTTAACACGGTTCTGTTTGCAGGTGTGGAAAAATATTTCCCCAGCTCAAGCTGCTGCTGTGTTACTGGTCAGCAGGGGAGACCAACAGGCATCCCCTGCCGCCCCCATCCCAGCCTTCATGAATACACGTTCAGTTCCAATGTGTCTTAGGAGCTAGCTGTGTTTGTGAATTCTTTTTTGATCTTTTAATTGCCATATCTTGTATCTGCCAAACAATCACGGCACCCAGTAGGCATACGAGTGTTGCTGAAAGTGGCAAGAAAAGGTATAAGCATTTAAGTCTTAGAATTAACAAAGAAAATAGAGATACGTATCAGACAAGAGGTACCCTATGAACTTAATGAAGCATCAATTTGTACAATTAAAAAGAATGCGGTAAATATACGAGTTTGTGTGATGAATAACTGACTTGACTGACTGACAGACTTACTTGACTGACTGCCATGACTGACTTTACTGACTCACAAGACTAACTTTACTGACTGACTTGACTGATTCACTGACTTAAAGTTAGACTTTTTCACTGAAAAGAATTAGTGCTCTGAAACATTATCTAGAGCAGCTGATACCTTACCAATAGCTTTATAATGAACTGAAGGTAAAACAGAACAGAAATCCATTATAGTTTATGCACACTCCAGTAAACCATCGACTTAGTACCAGAACCTCTACCATCCACCTCAGCCCTTAGGGCCAAAGATAACTCTACACTCTCTTCACAATCATCGACAAACACCAGCACCCATAATATAAGGTAAGAAATACTATTGTTTCTGCTGCATTTGTGGTCTTAAGCAGTAAAAACATGATACATCATGATAATGAACTACAATTACATACTCACTTTCATTTTTGTAAGATCTGGAGGTCTAAAAAAAAGTCATTTGGCTTTTTTTGGGGCTCCCAGGACTTTTTTCCCACAAGCTCTTCAGTTTATCTGACATAGAGTTACCTAACACGGCGTTTTCATGAACGTAGCTACTGTGTAACATAATGGTCTACTGTAATATACATAATATCCACACATATTATTGTGCCTACTACATACACAGAACATTATACCCCAATATAAACCCTCCTCTCAAACTCCTTGATAACTACAACAGAACGCACAGGCATAATACAAGGCACAAAACACATTGATATCCCTCGTGTCCATCTCTCCCTATGCAAAAATGCTATACACATAAAGGCCTGAAGATCTGGAATTCACTGCCTGAACATACAAAAGGGCCCATGCCTGCAAATCTAATTTAAGGCTCTACTTAGAAATCACCTCATCTCCCAAAATTAACCAAACAAACACTATACGTTATCACCTACCAGTAACTCAAAAATTTTTTATATTTTTTTATTATCACACCGGCCGATTCCCACCAAGGCAGGGTGGCCCGAAAAAGAAAAACTTTCACCATCATTCACTCCATCACTGTCTTGCCAGAAGGGTGCTTTACACTACAGTTTTTAAACTGCAACATTAACACCCCTCCTTCAGAGTGCAGGCACTGTACTTCCCATCTCCAGGACTCAAGTCCGGCCTGCCGGTTTCCCTGAATCCCTTCATAAATGTTACTTTGCTCACACTCCAACAGCACGTCAAGTATTAAAAACCATTTGTCTCCATTCACTCCTATCAAACACGCTCACGCATGCCTGCTGGAAGTCCAAGCCCCTCGCACACAAAACCTCCTTTACCCCCTCCCTCCAACCCTTCCTAGGCCGACCCCTACCCCGCCTTCCTTCCACTACAGACTGATACACTCTTGAAGTCATTCTGTTTCGCTCCATTCTCTCTACATGTCCGAACCACCTCAACAACCCTTCCTCAGCCCTCTGGACAACAGTTTTGGTAATCCCGCACCTCCTCCTAACTTCCAAACTACGAATTCTCTGCATTATATTCACACCACACATTGCCCTCAGACATGACATCTCCACTGCCTCCAGCCTTCTCCTCGCTGCAACATTCATCACCCACGCTTCACACCCATATAAGAGCGTTGGTAAAACTATACTCTCATACATTCCCCTCTTTGCCTCCAAAAAATTCCCAAATAATTTACGACTGCTCAATTAGTTAATCATTATTTCATACTTAAAACTGTTTCAATCTTATTACTGTAAACTGTGCTAAATTGTAATGCTGTAATCTTTTATATACCTCATCTCAACTATAAATTCAATTATTGTAAACCATTAGCTACCTCTGTTGTAATAAGAAAAACGATGTATAATTAAAATTTACTACTCCTTATATGTCTAGTATTAAGTAGTCTGTAAGCATTAGGTTTAGTCTGCCCAAAATGTCCCTCTAAAGGACCTCAATGGAAATAAGTCACTTTGTCTGACTTTTCTGGATTATCCTAGGTTCTCTACACATATGCCGCTATGTATGATAATTTATGTAACTGTATTTGTGTATACCTGAATAAACTTACTTACTTACTTACTAACCTTTCCTAGGCCGACTCCTACCCCACCTTCCTTCTATTACAGATTTATACACTCTCCAAGTCATTCTATTTCGTTCCATCCCCTCTCAATGTCCAAACCACCTCCAGAACCCCTCCTCAACCCTCTGGGTAATATTTTTAGTAACCCCAGACCTCTTCCTATTTTCCAAACTACAGATTCTCTGGATTATATTCATTGCATAAAGAGAATTACAGATAAAAATAAAACATTTCATAATATTGAATTTACATAGTGAATTAGCATAGAAAGAGGGAAACCTGAAACGTCTCTGATACCTCATGTGTACTACTGAATCTAGGTAGAAATTCTATGGAAATAAATGGATCGAAAGATATGGAATAATCTACCTATACAAACTAAATCTATACTATACAATAATACTAGTCAATATTTTTTTAAAGTTAAAGGAAACAGTCTGAAAATAAAATTTTAGTTATACAGCATCACTTCAATCACCTTATTTCAAATTAAAAAAAAATCAATTTATATATCAAATTACAGTATAGTGGTGAATACAGAAACCATCAAATAGAAATAGTCCTGCCTTTGGTTATAAGTAATTATGTCAAACATTATTTAAGATTAATTTTTTAATTTGCTTGTATAAACCATGATCAAACAGCCTTCAAACTCTGTAATATGAACACTTTATACAGTGGAACCTCTACTTGTGAGCGTGTCCACGTGCGAGTTTTTCCAAATACGAGCAGTCAATGGGTCGATTTTTTGCTTCCATACGCGAGCAAAATTTCCACAAGCGAGCAGACCTCAAGGTGAGGGGCCCTTGCTCTTGATCTCGGGAATTGTATCTCATTTGTTTGTTGGACTATCTTATTGAAACTTGGGCAATGTATGATGGAAAGATGCTTCTTAACGTACACCAAAAATGAAAGAAATCTAAGCATAAATAATGGAGTTCACTTCTCAGCAATTAGCCACCCCTTGGTGGTAATTTCGAATGGTTTTTATGGTTGTATTCTCATGTTTTTGGTCTCATTTGATAGAATGTAAGATATATTACAGAAATAGATATGATTTTGATTGCTTTCATGACAAAAAGTGCCTTGAAATTGAGCTCAACCTAGGAGAAATGGTCCATTGCTTGGCTGTCATGAATGGGTTGACATATTTATACAATTATTGCAATAAAGAATAACAGTAAATCTTATATATTTTGTGTGAATAAAAATTACAAATAATTTATATAATAATAACAATAATAATAATAATATGTATAATAATAATATGTATAATAATAATATGTATAATAATAATATGAATAATAACAATACGTATAATAATAATAATAGTATAATACAATAATAATAATAGTATAATACAATAATAATAATAGTATAATACAATAATAATAATAATGATAATGTATAATAATAATACATATATAATAACAATGTACTACATATAATAATTATAATAAAAGATGGCTTCAAAAGGCTGTCACTAGATGGCAGTGTTTACCACAACAAAGAGGGAGCAGTTGTGGCCGCCTCCACCTGTTACATAATGACATATTTTATTCATTCTAGAGTATATATCGTGTTTCTATGTTATTTATATTGTCTGTTATGTCATATTAGATGAACTGTGATATATAAATAAGCCATATAGGTGATATTAGCAAAATTATTCATGAAGTATTTTGCCCAATCTCCAGACAAACTCTCGTCCACCGCCGACACCACCCATTCCACTACATGAATGGCAAATTTTATTCATTCTAGAGTATATATCATGCGTCTAGGTTATTCATATTGTTTGTTATGTCATACTAGATGAACTGTAATAGATAAATAAGCAGTATAGATGATATTAGCAAAATTATTCATGAAGTATTTTGCCCGGTGTCCAGACAAACTCTCCTCCACCACCCATACCACTACATGAATGACATATTTCATTCATTTTAGAGTATATATCAGGTTTCTATGTTATTTATATTGTTTATTATGTCATATTAGATGAAGTGAGATAGATAAATAAGCCATAGAGTTGATATTAGCGAAATTATTGAAGTACAGAATTCCACTGGAATGGATTGATTGCATTTCAATTAATTTAAATGAGGAAAACTGACTCTGCAAACGAGCAAATCCAGTTGCGAGCAAGGTCATGGAACGGATTAAATTCGCAAGTAGAGGTTCCACTGTATTATCAATAAACTTACCATATTAATATAACTTATTTTTAGCTTAGCAAAAAACGCTATACAGGAAAGCCCCATTTATACAGCAGGTTAGGTTCCGGGCTACCAATGTAAAGCAAAAATTGCTGTAAAGTGAAATACGTATAGCCTTTTTTTCACTTTCAAATGTACTATATGTAAAAGCCTGATACCATGTTTACACCATCATATATTAAGCAACAGAGCTAGGCCTAAAAAAAAAATGTATGCACAGTACACACATTACTTACCTCAAAATATTTTCATCCTTAGCTTACAGTGAGTGGTGAACATATTTATTGTAGGAAGTCTGAATAAATGAAGAATGGGTATAAATGAAAACTGCTGCATTAGTGAAATGCTGTTGAGCAAAGCACTGTAAAGCAGGGCCCTCCTGTATACATTACTTTTAACATTAATTTCAATAGGATAGGTGAGTACAAATAGGAAGCGCGTCTGTCAGGCGCTCAGTAGACAGAGGATCAAGCCTTCACCACGTCTTGCGCTGAATGACCCACATGGGTTAAGCGCTTAAAATGAATTAAAAAAAAAAAAAAAAAAAAAAAAAAATAATAATTTCAATGTAAATAGAATTTTAACTTTTAAATGTGTACATACATATGTGTATACTAATTAAGTAAATAGGTAAAATAAAATATGCAAAGAAGCATATCCTTCACACTCACAAAACTTTCTGGTATGATGCTGAAGTCAGAGGCTACACTCAGTTCATCAAAGTCACGCCTGGGACTTTCTTCATTATTCATTGGACCGTCCTAGATATAAAAAAAAAAATTATACTTTAGCTCTATACTTACATTTATCATCATAAAATTCTAGCAATTTGTAAAAAACAATACTGCCCAATTCTTAATTATACCCTAGTGAGAATATTTATTTAACAAATGAAAGTGAAGAATCTAGCCCACTTTATCCCAAGACAAGTATGCAACTCTAACAATGATGTTTACTGCATTTTCTTAAATAAAACTTTTAAAGAACCCATTTTCCTATAGAGAAGTATGAAAAAATCGAGATCAACCGAAAACTTACTTTTACGGTGTTTAAAATTCGACAACAATGATCACTCATTGGCAACACTTGGTGTAAAAGGGGCACAACAGTAGTTGTGTTTTCCAATTTGTTTACATTAGACTGTTATATTACCCCTTCAACTGTCCAAATGTAGATCTACATTTGCTTGCGTAGGGCTCTGAATGTAGATCTACATTTTTTACATGCTGTCTTATGGAGAAAATCAAGGTTGGAGCACTACGCGCAAAAACGTAGATCTATGTTTGAACAGTTGAAGCGTCACATGGTAGTTATGTTCCTGAAAGCACTGTGTCAGGTAAATCCATGTTAGATAAACTGAAGAACTTATGGGAAAAATAGGGTTACGTTCCTGAGATTTCCCCACAAAGCCAAAGAACAATTTTTTTTTAGACCTCCAGATCTTACAAAAATAAAAGTGAATATGTAGTTGTTATTCATTGTTGTGATATATAATGTTGTTTTTACTGCTTAAGACTATAAATGCAACAGAAATAATAGCATTTCTTACCTGAAATTGAGGGTGCTGGTTTTGTCGATGATTGTGAAGAGAGTGGAAAGTTATGCTGTGGCCCTACTGGGATGAGGTGGATGGTAGAAGTTCTGGTACTGAAGTCAATGGTTGTACTGGAGTGTGCATAAATTCTGTAATGGATTTCTGTTTATTGTACCCTGCAGTACATTATACAGCTGATGGTAAGGCATCAGCTGCTCTAGACACCATTTCAGAGCACTGCTTCTAGATTTGTCAGGATCTTCTTCAGTGAAAAAGTCTAAGTCAGTAAGCCAGTCAAATCAGTCAGTCAGTTAGTCAAGTAAGTCAGTCAAATAAATCAGTCAGTCAGTTATTAATCACAAACTCATATAGTATATATATATACCTCATTCTTTTTAACTGTAAAAAGTGACACTTCATTAAGGCCATAGGCTATCTCTTGTCTAATATCTCTATTTTCTTCATTATCTCTAAGACTTAAATGCTTATATCTTTTCTTATCACTTTCAGCAACACTTGTATGCCTACTGGGTGCCATACTTGCTTGGCAGACAAGTTATGGCAATTAAAATATCAAAACAATTCACAAACACACCTAGCTGCTAAGACAGAATGGAACTGAACAGGTATTAACGAAGGCTCGGAGGAGGGGGGTGAGAATGTTGGGGGTGGCAGGGGATGGTGGTAGGTCTCCCCTGCTGACCCACAACATGGCGGCAGCTGGAGGTGACGGTAAAGCATCAGCTGCTCTAGACACCTTATTAGAGCACTACTTTTAGATTTGTCAGGGTCCTTTAAGTCAGTCAGTCAGTAAACAAATTAAGTCAGTCCAGTCAGTCAGTAAGTCAAGTTAGTAAAGTCAGTTAGTAAATCAGTCAAGTCTGTCAGTCAAGTCAGTTATTCATCACACAAACTCATATTTACCTCATTCTTTTTAATTGTACAAACTGATGCTTCATTAAGGTCATAGGTTATCTCTTGTCTAATATCTCTATTTTCTTCATTATCTCTAAGACCTAAACGCTTATACCTGTTCTTGCCACTTTCAGTAACACTCGTATGCCTATTGGGTGCCATGATTGCTTGGCAGATGTGTACAAGATATGACAATTAAAAGTTCAAAACACAATTCACAAACACAGCTAGCTCCTAAGGAGCATTTGTACTGGACATGTATTCACAGAGGCTGCGATGGGGTGGCAGGTTTTACGGGGGTGGCAGGGGATGAGGGTAGGTCTCCCCTGCTGAGCCACAACAAGGCGGCAGCTCTGTTGCAGTTCCCGCAAATGGAACGTGTTAAGTTCATTTTAACAATTGTTGTATAAAATTGTGTCGCAATTTTTCAATAGTACAATAACCAAAACATAGCAAATAAATCCATGTAATATAACTGTCTACTGTATGCTAGATTATGAGTGTTAAAATAATGTTACAGTGGACCCCCGATTATCGGCCAACTCGGTTATCAGCAGGGTTTTCGGCGCTCGGTTATTGGCCGTTTGCTCAGTTATCAGCCGTTTTGGACACGTCCATCCGCCGGCTGGGGCAGCTTGCGCTTCAGTTTGGCTTCGTCTCTCGGTGGCTGAGGAAGCTTCTGCTCATACATCCAAACATTTCGCTTGTTTACCATTGTTTTCAGTGGCTTTTCTTGCAGTGCAATTATGAAATAAGTAACCATGGCTCCAAAGAAAGTTCCTAGTAAAGTTCCTGTGGTAAAGAAAGTGAGAAACACCACGGAATTCAAGCGTGAAGTGATAGAAAAATTCGAGAGTGGTATGAAGGTGGTGGAACTTGCCAGGATGTACAGCAAGAATAAATCAACAATTACATCCATCTTGGCAAAGAAAGAACAAATCAAAGAAGGTATTGTGGCAAAAGGAGTAGCTCTTCTAACTAAACAAAGGACACCAATAATGGAAGAGATGGAAAAATTATTATTATTGTGGATTAAGGAAAAAGAATTAGTGAGAGACAGTGTAGTGGAGCCGATCATTTGTGAGAAGACAAAGCAGTTGCATGAGGATCTTGCAAAGAAAATGCCTGGAACAAGTGCTGCAGTTTGTGAATTTAGGGCAAGCAAAGGATGGTGTGATAGATTTAAGAAGCGTAGTGGCATACACAGTGTAGTAAGGCATGGTGAGGCTGCATGTTCTGACAAATGTGCGGTTGAAAAGTATGTTCACGAATTCCAGGACTATGTAAAGGCTGAAGGATTTGAACCCCAACAAGTTTTCAATTGTGATGAAACAGACCTGTTTTGGAAGAAAATGCCAAACAGGACCTACATTACCCAAGAGGAAAAGGCACTGCCAGGACACAAGCCTATGAAAGACAGGCTTACTCTTTTGTTTTGTGGTAATCTTAGTGGGGATTTCAAAGTGAAGCCTTTACTTGTGTATCACTCAGAAAATCCCAGTGTGTTTAAGAAAAACAATGTCATGAAGAATAGATTGTGTGTGATGTGGAAAGCTAATCATAAGGCATGGGTCACAAGGCAAATTTTCAAAGAGTGGGTTAATGATGTGTTTGGCCGAAGTGTGAAAAAATACCTCCTGGAAAAGAAATTGCCACTCAAGTGCCTCCTGTTACTGGACAATGCTCCTGCACATCCTCCAGACTTGGAAGACCAAGTGTTTAGGGACTTAAGTTTTATAAAAGTGAAGTTCTTGCCTCCTAACACCACTCTTCTCCTCCAGCCCATGGACAAGCAGGTCATTTCTAATTTCAAAAACTCTACACAAAAGCAGTGTTTCAAAAGTGCTTTGAAGTGACCTCAGACACTCAGTTGACCCTAAGAGAGTTCTGGAGGAATCACTTCACTATCCTCCAATGCATAAGCCTTATAGGTAAGGCTTGGGAGGGAGTGACTTCCAGGACTTTGAACTCTGCTTGGAGAAAACTGTGGCCAGATTGTGTCCAAGAGAGGGATTTTGAAGGGTTTGAGACTCACCGTGACCCTGGCCCTGCCAACCCTGTGGACTCTATTGTGCCTTTGGGGAAGTCCCTGGGGTTGGAGGTGAGTGGTAAGGATGTGGAAGAGTTGGTGGAGGACCACAGGGAAGAGCTTACCACTGAAGAGCTGCAAGAGCTTCAACTTGAACAGCAACAGACTGCTTCGGAGGAGGAGGAAGAGGGAGTGAAGGAGCTGCCTTCTTCAGAGATTAAAGAGGTGTGTTCAATGTGGACCAGGGTGCAATCTTTTGGAGAGAAGCACCACCCTGACAAAGCTGAAACAAGCCATATTTGCAACATGTTTAGTGACAAAACCCTGTCCCACTTCAGGGAAATCTTAAAGAGATGCCAGAAACAGAGCACTCTGGACAGTTATTTTGTGAGACAGGGGTCCAGTGACTCAAGCTGGTTCTAGTGGTATTAAAAGACAGAGAAGGGAAGTAACCCCAGACAAGGCATTGCTACCTAAGGTCTTCATGGAGGGGGATTCCCCTTCCAAACACTAACTCCTCCCTCTTTCCTCCTCCCTGTCATCCAGAAGCCAGCATTAGCCTTCAATAAAGGTATGTAACACTTACATAATTGAATATTTTTTTTTTTTTTTTTGTGAATATTTTTGTTTGGAACAAATTAATTTTATTTCCATTAATTCTTATGGGAAATATTAATTCGGTTATCGGCTGACCTTCAGGAACGGATTACGGCCAATAACCAGGGGACCATTGTATTTTTAAATATCTAACACTGTACACTACCTTGTTGGGATAATAGGAGTGTTTCAAGGTTTTAGTACATACTTGAAATATGCCGAGATGCACAGCATACCACAGCCCCGTTTGTAATATTCACTGTAAAATGGTACATTTGTTTTTTATTTCTATAGTTTTTAACTTAGAGCATTATGTACATGGAAATCTTATGACATTAACATTGGTTCAAGGTGTAATACTTCTCAAAACATGGAAATAAATCACGTTCTTTTGACTTAACTGGGTTATCTTAGGTAAAATCTATTATTAATATCACGAAGTTGATATGGCAGAGAAACTGGTGGTGGCATGAGAGGTCCTGATTATTATATGTACTTGTTAATCTGTGATACCAAGTGTAGATTTTTTGCAGGGATGAGGAGAAGGTAAGGAACGTAAATGGTTAAGATCTAAAATGATGGCAGGTGGCATATCTATAGGTGTATGACATACACCTTGACTACCTAAAATCCTATCTTAATGACAGACACCAGTATGTACATGCAAATGGAGTCAACTCTGATATCTAATCTGTAGCTGTAGGAGTACCCCAAGGTAGTGTCCTAGGCCCACTCCTCTTTCTCATCTACATCAATGATCTCCCCAGTGCATCCCAACTCCTTACACCAGTTCTATTCGCAGATGACACTACATATGTCTACTCCCATTCAGACCCAGCTGTGCTTGAAAATACTGTAAACAATGAACTGCTAAAGATATATGCTTGGATGATGACCAACAAACTCACACTTAACATAGAAAAAACTTACTTCATGCTGTTTGGCAACAGAGCCTCAAATATTCAACTCAACATACTGTTAAATGGTTCCCCTATATCAAGACACATGGAGGGCAAATTTCTAGGTCTTCTCCTTGACTGTAATCTTAAATTTCAGTCCCATACCCATCACACAGCCAAGAAAATTTCCAAATCAGTAGGAATCCTTTCCAAGATATGCTATTATGTACCACAAACTACTCTACTTACTTTGTACCACTCTCTAATATATCCTTACCTACCTATGGTATCTGTGCCTGGGGCTCTACCACAGCCAACCACCTTAGACCCTTAATAATCCAACAAAAAGCTGTTGTGCAGGTGATAACCAGCTCCTGTGCTAGACAGCACACCCCACCACTTTTCAAAAGACTCAACTTGCTAAATATACAAGACATACACTCTTATTATTATGCCTACTACATATACAGAACTTTAAACTCCACTGTAAACCCCCCCTTAAAATTCCTCCTCGACAGTTACAACAGAATGCACAGTCACAATACAAGGCGAAAGGCCCTTTTCAACATCCCTCGAGTAAAACTCGAGGGATGTTGCAAGAACGTTATGCACATAAAAGGCCCAAAGATCTGGAACTCGCTACCGGAACAAGTCAAGGATCCCCAGACAACTTATAAATTTAGGGCTCTGCTAAAAAATCATCTTATCTGACAATATTAACCCTTTCAGGGTTTTGGCCGTACTAGTACGGCTTACGCACCAGTGTCCATGACGTACTAGTACGCCTAAATTCTAGCGCCCTCAAATCTAGTGAGAGAAAGCTGGTAGGCCTACATATGAAAGAATGGGTCTATGTGGTCAGTGTGCGCAGTATAAAAAAAATCCTGCAGCACACAATACGTAATGAGAAAAAAAAAAAAACTTTGACCATGTTTTTGGATTAAACACCGACTTTGCACTGTATTTTCGTATGGTATTTATTGTTGTATTCTAGTTTTCCTGATCTCATTTTATAGAATGGAAGACATATTACAGAAATTGAGATGATTTTGACTGGTTTTACAATGAAAAGCACCTTGAAATTGAGCTCAAAGTAGCAGAAATGTTCGATTTTTACCAAAGTTCAAAAGTAAACAAATCATGCTATGCATCCAATACACGTCAACTGGTGAGTCTAATATTCTTTCACAAGTGTGCTGATATTATTTATACCATTTCTACACTAATGCAGTAGTCTGCATAACAGTAAATCTTCTATTTTTTTGTTAGAATAAAAATTCAAAGTGAAAAGCAAAAGACTGTAAGAGGGGCGTGGGGACGTGACTAATGAACAGAGGAAATGTTATTTTAGTGCCAGGAATATCTTTCTTGTTTATTCTGGCCCCTATTCGGAAATTGGCATCTTTTGAAATTTGTGTGAGATTGACAAAATTGCTAAATTCTGACCACTGTATTGGATAGTTGAAATCGGTAAATGGGTGGTTTCTTGTACTCATTCAATAGAAAAAATGATGTTCTAGCAAAATAGTTATGATTTTTGTCAACTAGTACACTGGCATTGGCCGAAAATAGGGCTCAAAGTGGGCAAAATCGCCGATGCGTAAACATCGTCGAGACCGCTAACTTCGCGAGAGCATAATTCCGTAAGTTTTCCATCAAATTTCATATTTTTGGTGTCATTATGATTGGGAAAAGATTCTCTATCTTTTCATAAGAAAAAATAATTTTTTTTTTTAAATTTGGGGGACCCTGAGAACAAGTCTCGGAGAGGGCCTGTGGACCCTGAAAGGGTTAAATCAGCTTGAAATAATATGTAATTCTTTTGTAACTGACCATTCATTAGCTAACTTTCTTGTTGTACTTATCATTGTAATAAACTGCATGAGAGGTCCTACTAATAGTTTATGTCTAGTTCTTAACCCTTTCAGGGTCCGTCCCGTAGATCTACGGCTTCACGTTGAGTGTCCAAACCATAGATCTACGCCAAAATTCTAGTGCCGTCAAATTTAGCACAAAAGCGCTCATAGGCCTACATGTGAGAGAACAGGTCTGCGTGGTGGGTATGCGCCATAAACAAAAAATCTAGGCGCCCGCATAGTATTGTGGGAACGCCGGCTCAGTTACCCTTGTTCACCATGCCTCGTCGCAAGTCAGCTCTCACTCCCCGGAAAATTGGGACTCTCCTCTTCCTATCTGATAGTTCTGACACTGATGGAAGTGGAAATGAAGACGAATTCTACGGCTTTGATCAGTTAGTGACCGAAAAGAATGACCAGGATATCGTTAATAGTGCAGAAAACCCTGACGGTCCTCAACCTTCTACCTCTGGTGTGGGCACTCATGACTCACGGTCGGTTGTTCCTCAACGCAAGAGAAAACTAATATTTTCGCGTGACCAGGCCTCTGACTTCAGTAATGATGATGATAGTGACGTGGATTGTGATTTTATTGCGCTCAACGATCATTCGAGTAGTGATGGTGAGGAATCATATTCACCAGTGAAGTGTCGGTATGTTCGCCGCCACATGCGCTCGGGTAGTGTACCCTATGCTGTGCCCAGGGGACGGAGTACATCCTGGAGTACATCCCGTGGCCCTACACCAGTTTTAGGTAGTGATAGTGAGGATGATGTGGCTACACTTGGCATGGATAGACCACAGGCATCAGTGGATGGTGGTAGTGGTGATGGTAGTGGCACCGCCATGCGTGACTCACCAGCCCACGCTGGGACCCACGCTGCTGACTCGTCAGTTCATGGACAAAGCAGAGCGTCAGCCACCAGCCCCCCCCAACCACAACCACCCACACAACCAGCCTATGATGTCCAGTATCCACCAGCAAACCGTATGTGGGATTGGCAGCAAAATCCCAATTTTGTTCCCAAGCCTCACCACTTTGATGACTCTCAAAGTGGAATTCTACCTACTTGTCCCCTTGGAACCACAGCCAATGAACTGGAATTCTTTGAATTATTCTTTGACCAGCCACTGATGGAAACTATTGTCAGGGAAAGTAATAAGTATTTTGAGTACACCATGGCAAATACGATCTTATCACCACAGTCAAGACTACACAGGTGAAAAGAGACGACTGTTGCAGAAATGTATTTGCTTTTTGCAACAATAATGCTTATGCCTCATGTCTATAAGCATAATATAAAAGCATACTAGTCCACAGATCGGCTAATTTCTACCCCGGTCTTCAGTGAAATCATACCAGTGAACAGGTTTATCTTACTGTTATGTATGTTGCACTTCTCTGACAAAACCAGGCCTGACAGAAGTGACAGGTTATACAAGATTAGAAATGTTTTCATGTATCTCAAACAAAAGTTCAGCATATACTTTTATCCATTCAAGAATCTTGTAATTGACGAGTCTTTGATTTTGTTCAAAGGTAGACTGTCATTCAAGCAGTATATACCGAGCAAGAGGAAACGCTTTGGTATAAAACTGTTTGTACTCTGTGACTGTGACAGTGGCCTGGTGTTGGATATTGTTGTATACACGGGAAGTAAAACATTGAAAGATACCAAGATGTTATTGGGTATCTCAGGTGACATAGTGAGAAACATGATGGCACCTTATCTTGGTAAGGGGCATACATTATATACCGATAACTGGTACACAAGCCCATTACTCAGTGATTTCATGCGAGTGAACAAGACAGATGTGTGTGGCACAGTGCGTTCTAATCGTAAACATATGCCCAGGCTCAACGCAGGTGCTCGTGGTGATGACGTGCAGGTGTTTACTGCCAATGACATCATGGCATTACGGTGGCATGACAAACGAGATGTCACATTGTTGACAACCATTCACCGTAATGAAATGCAAGACAGTGGCAAAGTTGATCGAGTGACTAATGAACGTATTCGAAAACCAGTGACAGTGATTGATTATACACAAAACATGCGCTTGGTTGACAAATGTGACATGCAGATTGGTTTTGTTGACTGTGTTCGTAAGAGTTACAAGTGGTACATGAAACTTTTCTTCCATCTCATGGACATTTCTATGCTCAATGCATATAATATGTACCAAATAAAGACTGGTAACAGACCACCGTATGGTGAATTTTGTTTGTCTGTTGTCAGACAACTCATAATGAAGTACCAGGTAAGAACACCTGCTATACAAGGTCCTCGAATTAC
Source organism: Cherax quadricarinatus (assembly GCF_038502225.1). NCBI lineage: Eukaryota > Metazoa > Arthropoda > Malacostraca > Decapoda > Parastacidae > Cherax > Cherax quadricarinatus. The sequence continues at coordinate 3,761,494 of NC_091321.1, read as the reverse complement.
TCAGGATATACCCAAGCGTTTGAGGAGGGAAGGTGATCATTTCATAATACAGCTTCCTTCAACTCAGAAGAAATTTGCTCAGGAGATGCATCGTCTGTGCACAAACAAAACGACGGCAACAAAGACGCAAAGACACTCGGTTTATGTGTGAGGAATGTAGGTGCCTCTGTGCATGGTGCCTTGTTTCAAGGAGTTCCACAAGCTCCAGCAGTTCTAAAACCATGTCCAGTGATTGTAAATATGTAAATATATGATAGAACATTAGTATTATACAAGATTTTTGCATGTTTATTGTAATAAACAACAGTGGTAAACAATAATATGATAATAACTTTAGTGCGGTTATTGTGTTCAATACAGTGAGTTTATATATATACATTATATACAGTATTGGTCTCTCAGGCCCCAAATGTTAGTAGGAATAGAAAAAAATTGGAAAAGAAAAGGAAAAACTTAAAAAACCGCTAAATAATGTAATGCGCATATGTGAAATTCGTCGATGTTGCCGCCACCACATCATTTTGGACAAACTTCTTGGCACTGTATCTCGGTAAGTACTGATCAGAATTTTTTTTTTTTGTCTTATTACCTTCACAAAAATATGCTCTTTAATTCTGTAAGAAAAAATTTTTTTTTTTTTTTTTCAAAATTTCTTGGACACTGGAGCACCACTTCAGATTTTGGCCTTGGACCCTGAAAGGGTTAAGTAACATTTAAGCTTTATGATTAGTTTGACCAAAATGCATTGCATAACTAGTGGCTTCCTTTTGTGTCTACCAAAGCTTTAGTACATGTAAATATACATTAGTTGTACCACAAAGAAATAAAAATTGTACTGTACAACCCTTTCCTTTCACCATGTATTAACCTGCCAATCACTGTGTTCAGGAGGGCAAGATACCATCATGTAATATCATTAAAAACCCATGTAATGTATTTTGGAGATAATAAACAAACTGCTGGGCTTGACAAATTGATGTGATGGACTAAGTCTGCATCAATACTTTGTCCACTAGCAGCAGTCCATTACATAAGGAATTTTGATACTTTTTTTTTTTTAATGAACACCCCTTCCCCTTATTAGTCTGTTATACCAAGGTTTCACTGTACATACTTTGAACACAATTTACCTCTGTGATGCAAAGTAATTCTGCTTATGTACATACTGAGTAATTCTCGTAATAAACAAATTCTTCAATTAATGCTAAATACAGTACACCATTCCTGGTGCAATTTTCTTAATTAAACCAACAGCAAATGACAAGAAACAGTTCAGCATATTAGTAAGCACTGTACTCAAAAACATCATAATTACTTAGCAATTTACTGCCATAATAGTCTGAGAGCCTTATTTGTTGAAAAAAAAAATAGATATGATGCAGCAAGCACAACAAAAGTTTGCATCAAGAGAGCAACCTCATGACAAAATTTCAGCTAAATATTTCATCATTAATACACTAATAGCATCACTTACAGCTGAACAAATACTGTATAAAATAATACACAGTAAGCCATTATACAGTACTGTACTGTATATACACTAAAAGTGTTAAGAGTGTTAAGTACAATAACTGCAACATCACCATTAAGATGTTATTCAAAGAAACAGAGTGCAGTTCAAATACTTTCTTTTGGTACAAAGATAATTGTAGTTTTCAAAACCACTCAGGTTCAAATCATGCAGTGGCTTCATACACAGCTGCAAAAAGAATGTCAAGAAAAGCTAATTACATTCTCTTAGCCAGGTTATGAAAGTGCTACAGTACAATAATCATAAAATTTTCATTAAGGGCTGAACTAAATGTGTCAGTGATGCAAGAATGAGTAGAAGACTACTACAGGCAGGCAAGGAACATTTCTAAGAGAGGAGCATACACCACCGAGACCTTACCATTATTCTACAGGTATAGGCAAACCGTCCACCAGTCACACCTGAATGGAAGAAAACATAAACAAAATGTAAAGAAAAACAAATCTTAAACCCCAAGTCTCACATGTATAACAAACCTAAAAAAGTATTGTGGATTTACACCTGATAATCAGGTGCTAACACATGCCACACTACTACATACAGCACATCAGCAGTGCAAATACAGCATAAAGCAAGGCAATCCATTAAATAACAGGCTCTTTATAAGGGAATGTTACAGCACTGATAGAATCAAGAAAGCTGGTGATTTATAGAGCATTAAGTTGGGGTACAATGCATGACTTATCTAATGACAACACTTTCTTGCAAATTCTGTTTTAGCATTGGCAGTCACCTAATTATACAGATATTTTAGAACACAAAATGCACTGATACAGTACCTACAATTATTAATATCAGCCAATCAAAATCTTCATAAGATTCCCAATCTACAAAAGTGGTGACCCAACATAATTCAATAATTACAGGTCAATTTCAACTTTGCCTTTACTGTATAAAATCTTTGAAAAAATAATACAGTCGAACCTCGGTTGTCAATTGCATTACTTGTCGAATAACTAGGGTTTTGAATGAGGTGTTCAGAAAAAAATGTCCTGGTTTTCGTGTTCTCTTGGTTGTCGAATGACAAGTTTTCACGTGTATGGAATGGGACAAAGCGGCTCGGGTCACGTGCTCACAGAATGTACACTGGATAATGGGTTGAGAGCATGGATATGAGTCAGTATAGCCACTAACTCGCGTGCTGTAAACATCTCTTGAGCTTTTGTTTGCTGAAAAATATCACCCAGACAAAGCAGTGGCCATCCATCTCTCTAACATATACATACAATGACAGTGTAATGTCTCAATTTAGACAAGTGTTAAAATGAAGCCTGAAACAAACCACACTGGAGAGGTTTTTAGTGAGACAAAGAACCAGTGAGCCAGAACAAGGTGTTAGAGGTGAAAAGAAACAAAAACGATAAACAACACCAGAAGGACAGTTGCCTGACATATTAACAAAAGGTGACTCTCCTTCCATGCAGTAACATTCCACCCTCCTCTCCTCTGCCTCCTGCTTCCAGTATGCCACTAGCTCTCCTGACAGGTAAGGGGCAGTTAAATTTTCAGTCTCTACCAGCCCCCTACCTCTAAATATCCTCTCCCTGATAATTAACAATTCTGGCAACATGAATCGTCCAATACAGAAAAGAAAAAGATGGTAAAAATGAGTAAATGCAAAAGACAAATACATAACAGTGAAGCCTGGTGGACACCACTCAACAGTGGAATACAAAAGGGATCAGATACAGAGGAGACAGCAGAAGCAGTAGAAATGTAAAGATAATGTGATCAGTCTATTACCCTAGTAGTAGATGTGAGGGAATTAATCTTTCAGCCTGGAGAAGAGTTCATCTCCCTAGTGTGAAGCAATGTGAAGCTAAAGCATGAGAATGGAGACATATATACACCCAAAGGTGAAGAGTAGACAATCTTTCAGACAACAGAAGAGGTAGGGCCCACTAATAGAAGCAAGTATGTAAGAATTGATAAATACACACATGTGCAACACTTGGGTATCTATATTGAGGAAACATTTCGCCACACAGTGGCTTCATCAGTCCATACAAAGGAGAATGGTGAAGAACAGGAGGAGCTTGAGGTAATCAGTCCCTCAGCCTTGAGTTGATGTAGTCAGTCCATCAATTTTCCTTTGTATGGACTGATGAAGCCACTGTGTGGCGAAACGTTTTCTACAAGGAAGTGTCCTTGGCCCACTCCTCTTTCTCATTTACATCAATGGCCTACCGAATGCATCACAACTACTCAAACCCATATTATTTGCAGATGACACAACATAAGTTTTCTCCCACCCAAACCCAGTCATACTCGCCAACACTGTTAATGCCGAATTGCAGAAAATATCTACCTGGATGATGACTAATAAGCTTACCCTCAATACTGACAAAACCTATTTCATTCAGTCTGGAAACGGAGCTGCAAATGTTCCACTTAACATAACACTAAACGGATCACCCATTACAAGACTCACAGAGGGAAAATTCCAAGGAATCCACCTTGACAGTAGCCTCAAACTCCAGACACATACATATACATACAACAAATTTCCAAGATAATCTCTAAGACAGTAGACATACTATCAAAGATACAGTACTATGTTCCACAATCAGCTCTCCTTGCACTGTATCATTCACTCATCTACCCTTATCTCACATATGGAATTTGTGCATGGGGATCAATAACATTAAATCACCTAAGACCACAAATAACCCAGCAAAAGGCTGCAGTCAGAATAATAACAAATTCCCACTCCCGACAGCATACTCCACTAATATTCAAAAGGCTAAAACTGCTCACCGTAAAGAACATTCATACTTATTCATGTGCCTACTACGTACATACATAGGACACTACTTGACTTAAGAAATCGTAATGACACGATTGCAAATAAACCATACCCCCGGCCGGGATTGAACCCGCGGTCATAGAGTCTCAAAACTCCAGCCCGTCGCGTTAGCCACTAGACCAGCTAGCCACAATAAGATTCATCCAACTAGGTATATTTCTACACCATAGGAAAGTTAGCACAGGCACCTCTGTGACCACAAATGCAAGTTTTTACAGACGAATCTCCAGCTAGCGTGGCCGTGACGAACTCTAGCTCAAGTCCCTTCACTGCCGTCAACATGACTTAAGAAATCGTAATGACACGATTGCAAATAAACCATACCCCCGGCCGGGATTGAACCCGCGGTCATAGAGTCTCAAAACTCCAGCCCGTCGCGTTAGCCACTAGACCAGCTAGCCACAATAAGATTCATCCAACTAGGCAGTGAAGGGACTTGAGCTAGAGTTCGTCACGGCCACGCTAGCTGGAGATTCGTCTGTAAAAACTTGCATTTGTGGTCACAGAGGTGCCTGTGCTAACTTTCCTATGGTGTAGAAATATACCTAGTTGGATGAATCTTATTGTGGCTAGCTGGTCTAGTGGCTAACGCGACGGGCTGGAGTTTTGAGACTATGACCGCGGGTTCAATCCCGGCCGGGGGTATGGTTTATAGGACACTACACTCAAACATAAACCCTCCACTCAAAACTTCTCCTCACCAACCTTAACAGGACACACGACCATAACACAAGACACAGATCTCTTTTTGATGTACCCAGAGTCCGTATCACACTGTGTAAAAACTATGCACATAAAGGGTCCAAAAATTTGGAATTCATTATCAGTAAATATTAACCCCTAAATGGTCCAAATGTATACTACATATGTTCTCTCACCCAGTGCCCCGAATATTTTGAGATAGAGACAGACAGAGATATAGACACAGATACAGACAGACGAAGATAGAGCCAGCCAGCCAGCCAGCCAGCTAGCAGCCAGCCAGCCAGCTTTCCAGCCAGCCAGCCAGCTTTCCAGCCAGCCAGCCAGCAGCCGGACAGCCAGCAACCGGCTAGCCAGCAGCCGGCCAGCCAGCTTGCCAGCCAGCCTGCCGAACACTTATTACACGTTCCAGAATTGTTTCTCTTTACTTAGGGCATAGGTTATAAGACATTCTGAGTGTTGCACAAATGTTGCACATGGGTTATTATCGAGGTTTTGGATATTTCCTTGACCACTTGTGGCCACATCCACCTCACAGCCACTAAACTTGGGGTTAACATTACTTTCCTCTTAAAAGGGGAGTGTTAATATGACATGATATCAGTGAATCCTTGGTGTTTGCCCCACACACCGAGTGTCAAGACCCATTCTATGCTGACCAAGCATCTCAGGCCAATCGTGCCAGTGTGAATGTATATATACGTTTGGACCATTTTGGGGTTAAAGTAACCCGGTCTCAACATCAATTTAAGACTTCTCAAAAACCACTTACTCACCCTAAACTAAATACAGTGGTCCCCCGCTTTTCGTAGTTCCCGGCAATCGTAAAATTCGCCAATCATAGGGGTATTTTCGTATAAACATGGACTCGCTTTTCATAGGTTGACTCGCGAGTCGTAGTTCGTCCGGGACGCGTACGCACGGCGTGGGCCAGGGCGGCAGCCAGTCTGGCATTGTTTACCAGTGAGCGAAGGTCCCCTCGTGTGCTCCAGCGAAATATTTCATAATATTCCCTTTATTTTAGTGCTTGCAAGTACTAAATAAGCTACCATGGCTCCAAAGAAAGCTTCTAGTGCCAAGCCTGTGGTAAAGAAGGTGAGAAATACGACTGAATTTAAGAAAACCATCATTGAACAATATGAAAGTGGTACAAGTGTGGCCGAACTGTCCAGGATGTATAAGAAACCCTACACAACCTTATGTTCCATAGTGGCCAAGAAAAATGAAATAAAGGATGCTGTTGTTGCAAAGGGAGTAACTATGCTGACAAAAATGAGATCACCAGTACTGGAAGAGGTTGAGAAGTTATTATTGGTGTGGATAAATGAGAAACAATTAGCAGGAGATACTCTTATGACTTCGTTTATTTGTGAAAAGGCTAGGCAGTTGCATGAAGATTTGGTAAAGAAATTGCCTGCAAATAGTGGTGAAGTGAGTGGATTTAAGGCCAGCAAAGGCTGGTTTGAGAGATTTAAGAACCGTACTGGCATACACAGTGTGGTAAGGCATGGTGAAGCTGCCAGTTCGGACCACAAGGTGGCTGAAAAATATGTGCATAAATTCCAGGAGTACATAGAGGCTGAAGGACTGAAACCTGAACATGTGTTCAATTGTGACGAAACAGGCCTCTTTTGGAAGAAAATGCCAAAGAGGACCTTCATTACACAAGAGGAAATGGCAATGCCAGGACATAAGCCTATGAAAGACAGGCTGACGCTAATGTTCTGCGCTAATGCTAGTGGGGAATTCAAAGTGAAGCCATTACTAGTGTATCATTCTGAAAATCCCAGTGTTCAGGAAAAACAATGTTATGAAGAGTAAATTGTGTGTGTTTTGGAAATCTAATAGTAAGGCATGGGTCACAAGGGAAATTTTCGTCAAGTGGTTCAATGAAGTGTTTGGCCCTAGTGTGGAGTATCTCCTGGAAAAGAAATTGGATCTCAAGTGCGTGCTAGTAATGGACAATGCACCTGCTCATCCTCCAAACTTGGATGACCTAATTTTCGAGGAGTTTGGGTTCATCACAGTAAAGTTCTTGCCCTCAAATACCACTCCTCTCCTCCAACCCATGGACCAGCAGGTTATTGCAAACTTTAAAAAACTCTACACAAAAGCACTGTTTCACAGGTGCTTGACTGTGACCACAGACACTCACTTGACCCTAAGGGAATTTTGGAGAGAACACTTCAGCATCCTCCACTGCATAACCCTTATAGGTATGGCTTGGGAGGGAGTGACTACCAGGATTTTGAACTCTGCCTGGAGAAAATTGTGGCCAGATTGTGTCGACAAGAGGGATTTTGAAGGATTTGGGACTGACCCTAATGAGCCTATGTCTGTTGTAAAATCAATTGTGGCACTGGGGAGTTCCATGGGGTTGGATGTGAGTTTGGAGGATGTGGAAGAATTGGTGGAAGACCACAATGAAGAGCTCACCACTGAGGAGCTGCAAGAGCTTCAGCAGGAAGAGCAACACATCACAGCTCAGAATCTTGCTACAGAGGAGGAGAAGAGAGATGGAAGAAGGTGCCTTCTTCAGAAATTAAAGAGATTTTTACTATGTGGGGTAAGATGGAAAGCTTTATGGAGAAACATCACCCTAACAAGGTTGTTGCAAGCCAGGTTGGCAACATGTACAGTGACAGTCTTGGGCCATTTTAGGGAAGTGTTAAAGAGATGCCAGAAACAGAGCTCTCTCCACAGTTATTTTGTGAGACAGGACTCCAGTGACTCTCAAGGTGGTCCTAGTGGCATTAAGAAACAGAGAAGAGAAGCAACCCCAGAAAAGCAAATGGTACCTGAGGTGTTGATGGAAGGGGATTCCCTTTCCAAACTATAAACAATCCACTCTCTCTCCTCCTCCAGTCTCCCATACACTAAGAAGAATCTCCAATAAAGGTAAGTGTTATGCTGTTAATGTTTCATTCATCATTTCCCATTGTATTGTTTATGTACTACATGTATATTTCATGTTAAAAAATTTTTTGTTTTAATACTTCTGGGTGTCAGGAACGGATTAATTGTATTTACATTATTTCTTATGGGGAAAATTGATTCGTAAATCATAAATTTCGTTTATAGTAACGGCTCCAGGAATGGATTAATTACGAACGAGGGACCACTGTACTCAATATTTAACTTTACCAAAATATCACCCAATTAACTAAATCCTAAAACTTCAAAACAAGATGCCCAGAGCTCATACATATCTACCCAAAACAATACTGTCTAACACCCAATTGTAGCATTCTCATACTGTAAACTACTTTCAACAACTCACTATGTTATATTCCCATAATATAATTTCAATATTTATTATTGAAACTATTGTAATTTGAGTACAATTAATGTCTAATATAAATAAAAACAGATTTATAACTTAAACAAACTATGATCAATTTATTTAGTATTAAGTAGTCTGTAAGCCATTAAATTAAGTCTACCCATAATGCCAAGGCATGATAGTGGCTCTCTTTGCACTGCAACTCATTACTGTTATTTCATAATCTTAATGTAATCTTGCAAAGAAATAAAATTTTGTTTTGTTTGTTTTTTTTGTTTTGTTTTAGAGATACCCATCGCCGGGTCACCAACTTGAAGACCCGGGCTGGAAGTACCGGAAAATCATCAAGAAGAAGAGATACTCAAGTGTTGCACATGTCTAATTTATCAATTTGTCAGTTCTCTGAACCATTCACCTACAATGTAATAATTGAGAGGCACTGTAGCAAGCCTACTCGACCATGCTAAATATGTCTCTCTCAAATTCAACTTTTTTCACTCATAACTAGTGGTTAGGCAATAAAGCACAGAGGACATCTTCGACAATTTATTGCCTAACCACTATCAACGAGTGAGAAATATTGAATCTGAGAAGGACCTATTTAGTATGGGCCAGTAGGCTTGCTACAGTGCCCCTTAATTCTTATATTGTTGCTTCTACTAGTAGGTCCTACCTCTTCTGTTGTCTTTAAGATTTTCTGAGCCTCACCTTTGAGAGTACATGTCTCCATTCTCATGCTTCAGCTTCCCAGTGTTCCAAGTTATGGAACTGAACTACTCTCTCCAGGCGGAACAACTTACCCTCCTTGAAACAACTACTATTGGGCTAATGTAATGATTACATCATTGTTACATCTACACTGCTTCTGCTGTTTCCACTGTATTCCACTGAAGAAACCTACTGTGTAGGCGAATCATTTTGACAATAAGGAAACCAAACAGCTGCACCTGTGTCTTGTTCCATGGAACTAGAGTGCTGATACCTTCTAGGTGTAACACCTAGGCCTAGTAGACACCACTCACAATGGAACTAGTGTACAGATACTTGCTAGTTACAACTTAAACACACCCATGAGCCAGACACTGAGGAGTGAAGACGTCACTCATGCTGGAATGTTTTCTGCTCACTACATACTTGCATTACACCTACAACAATGGAAATATATAACTAACCTTTTTTTTTAGGATTATCCTTGGTAATTTACGCATATTACTGTATACGACAGCTGTAATCAACTAAAATTTAATAAATACAGCTAAAAAGTTCAATTAATAACAGTGACGAAAATTTTCCCGAACAGAGTTTCACCATTACTGCCTCACCTTCCTCTCTACCAGTACACTATTATGCATATACAGCCACACCTGTGTATCCCAGTGTATATACACTCACACCTGTTATCTCCTGGTTTGTATATTGCGAGAGTTTACTTCAGTCCCTCAAATAAGGACTGAGAAGTATTCTGAGTGATGAGAAGGATATGCGCAGCCTTAATGACTGGTGTTGACGATGGAGTTTTAGCCTAATTAACCAACTAAATATGTCTCTCACCTGATGTATACCATGCCTAGCCTCTCCTCGCTGTCCCTCACAACACTATGAGAATGTATTGAATGAAAGAGAGAATTAATCAATACTCACACAGCTGAGGCTCACAGCATAGTGATGAATAAACACCACGATGACCAACCCTCCCAACCACACATTCACTTATACATGAGTAAGGCTCTTTTTGCCTACTTTCATTTGATGTTTATTTTGAAAAATATTTTACAAAAATTGTAACTACACTTCGTAATTGAGTATTGCTATCTACTTAAAAATAGCAAGAACTGTCCAGGTTGGTATCCTCGCTTTGTTATTTATCTTCCCCAGATAACAGTATATATTTTTTTATTATCCTAGAGCTAAATCACGCAGCAATTCATGGAGATAAAATTTGATTTCGACTTACTAAAGGCTTAATTTTCATTTAAATTTGCATAACCACATATGTGTTTTTTCATATGTAATATGTGCTGTATTTATAAATATCTACAATATATTTTTCCTATTTTCTTCCTTTTTAATATTAGCTTAGGTCTGATAGAAATACTTTGCATAACTATTTGCTCCTCCATGTAGACCTACCTTAGTAATTTGAATCTACTATCTTTGAAATCGTCTCTCAATGATCCTGTACCATACACGTTCACAATGTTGTTTTCATCCAATTTTGTCCCTGTGGAAATATAAACACATATGCAGTATAGTGTGATCCTTTATTGACAACGTTTCAAGTCACACACAGATCTGTGTGTGACTTGAAAAAGCCCACTGTGTGGGTGAAACGTTGTCAATAAAGGATCACATTATACTGCATATGTGTTTATATTTCCACTGTGTCGGTATTTGATACCATTTATTTCCAATTTTGTCCCTGTTCTTGTTCCAACTTTCCTTCAAATCCAATATATTGTTAGACAGACATATACTATCTCATCATATTTTCTTAATTCATGTAGCTAGTATCACCCTATTGTAATTTTTATTTTGAATTAACTGAGTTAATTTTAATATAGTATAAGCTAAGCATGGTTATTATTGACACATGTCATGTTATTTTTATATCTGCTTACATATACATTTATATGTTATTTATTGAATTATTTTTACTGTGTATATCCTTAATGTCTTATATATGTATAACTTTATCTAATTTTGTACAAACGATATATATCATGTGGAAATGAAAATTTGAATTTGAATCTTTATACTGTAAATCAGTCTCCTCAAGTCCATCACCCAGAATGATTTTCCTGTCATACTTCATCACACAGGATAGTTTTCCTCTCTATAATAACAATAATAATTATTATTATTATAACAACAGCAGTAATAATATCTTTATTTCTACAAGTACATGTACAAGATATACAGGTCTAGCTGACAACAATGACATACTACTATGTAGAAAGCCACTTGTTATGCTGAGCATTTCGGGTAAATTAGGTCAATTGTGCCCCAGGATGCGACCTACAACAGTTGACTAACACCCAGGTACCTATTTTACTGCTAGGTGAACATGGACAGTAGGTGCCTTAACCCTTAAATTGTCCAAACAGATCTATGTTCACATGCGTAGTGCTCCAAAAGTAGATCTACGTTTTTTTTACATACTTTCAAATGTTGAAAAAACGTAGATCTACGTTTGGACAGTTTAAGGAAACACATCCTAATATTTTCAGCCGTACTGGGGATCGACCCCCGGACCTCAGTGTGTGAGTTGAGTGCGCTAGCGGTCGAGCTACAGGATGATTTTGATGACATAAGAACATGAAAGGAACACTGCAACAGGCCTACTGGCTTATGCTAGGCAGGTCCAAGTCACACCCACTTGAGGAGGAAGGAGCATTGCTGCAGGTCTACTGGCCTAAGCTAAGCAAGTCTAACTCACACTCACTCTTGCACTTGTCTAACCTATTTTTAAAGCTATTCAAGGGTTTAGCTTCAGTGACTACTCTGAAGTTTGTTCCACTCAACCACAACTCTATTACCAAATTCTATCTTATATCCAAAGTTTTCCTTAATCACTATCCTGTATATTATAACCAAAGCTTTCCTATATCCAAAGCTTTCCCATATCTTTTATACAAAGGTTTTCTATATCTTATAACCAAAGGTTTCCTATATTTTGTATACTTTCTAAATCCATTTTTTGCAACTTGAACCCAGTTCGACGACTCACACCAGCTACACATTCTAATGGTTATAATTGTCCATAATTTTTCAAGAGGTGGACCGGGAAGACAGTGGAAGACCTTCAGATGATCAAAAAAAATACATGACCTATTTCCTGACACACCTTACACCAGCTTGACTGAGAACATAACGTCACATAAGATATCCAGCCTCAGCTGCACATACTGACGTCACAATGACTTGGTCAGTGGCAGCCATGGACTCCATGTTGTCAAGACATTTATATATGAAGACGAAGGGTTATAGTCTTAGGTTAATTGGCTAATTGAGGTTCAAAACCTATCGACTATGCGATGGTTATTCTAAGTTCTAAGCTGGGAAGATATACTAAGCAACACAGACCCCAACTTATGCCTAGAACAGATTAACTTGGTGGCACTCGATGTATGCACAAGGCTTATTCCTCTAAGAAAAAGGAGGAGTAGATGTAAAATCAAAAGAGACAGGCGCTCCCTTTACAGGCGACGGAAAAGAATAACAGAGCGGCTAAAGGAGGTCAATATATCTGAAATGCGTAGGGAGTCACTGGTCAGAGAAATAGCAAGCATCGAACTTAAGCTAAAGGAATCTTACAGGAGTCAGGAATCGCGGGAAGAACTAAAAGCCATAAATGAAATCGAAAGAAACCCAAAGTATTTCTTCTCCTATGCCAAATCAAAGTCGAGAACAACGTCCAGTATTGGGTCCCTATTTAAACAAGATGGGTCCTACACAGATGACAGCAAGGATATGAGTGAGCTACTCAAGTCCCAATATGACTCAGTTTTTAGCAAGCCGCTAACCAGACTGAGAGTCGAAGATCAAAATTAATTTTTTATGAGAGAGCCACAAAATTTGGTTAACACAAGCCTATCCGATGTTATCCTGACGCCAAATGACTTCGAACAGGCGATAAATGACATGCCCATGCACTCTCCCCCAGGGCCAGACTCATGGAACTCCGTGTTCATCAAGAACTGCAAGAAGCCCCTATCACAAGCTTTTCCATCCTATGGAGAGGGAGCATGGACACGGGGGTCGTCCCACAGTTACTAAAAACAACAGACATAGCCCCACTCCACAAAGGGGGCAGCAAAGCAACAGCAAAGAACTACAGACCGATAGCACTAACATCCCATATCATAAAAATCTTTGAAAGGGTCCTAAGAAGCAAGATCACCACCCATCTAGAAACCCATCAGTTACACAACCCAGGGCAACATGGGTTTAGAACAGGTCGCTCCTGTCTGTCTCAACTATTGGATCACTACGACAAGGTCCTAAATGCACTAGAAGACAAAAAGAATGCAGATGTAATATATACAGACTTTGCAAAAGCCTTCGACAAGTGTGACCATGGCGTAATAGCGCACAAAATGCGTGCTAAAGGAATAACAGGAAAAGTCGGTCGATGGATCTATAATTTCCTCACTAACAGAACACAGAGAGTAGTCGTCAACAGTAAAGTCCGAGGCAGCTACGGTGAAAAGCTCTGTTCCACGAGGCACAGTACTCGCTCCCATCTTGTTCCTCATCCTCACATAAGAACATAAGAACGAAGGAACACCGCAGAAGGCCTACTGGCCCATGCGAGGCAGGTCCAAGTCTCCTACCGGCTTAAGCCAATGCACCCAACCTAGTCAGGTCAGATCACATTGACTTAAGGGAGGAACACGGCAACCGACCTGGTAGCGCAAGCTATCAGGTCCAACTCACACCCACCCACATCCACTCATGTATTTATCCAACCTATTTTTAAAGCTACACAACGTTCTGACCTCTATAACTGTACTCGGGAGTTTGTTCCACTCATCCACAACTCTATTACCAAACCAGTACTTTCCTATATCCTTCCTGAATCTGAATTTTTCCAACTTAAAACCATTGCTGCGAGTCCTGTCTAGGCTAGATATTTTCAGCACACTATTTACATCCCCTTTATTTATTCCTGTCTTCCATTTATACACCTCAATCATATCCCCCCTAATTCTACGTCTTTCTAGACTCTAGAGAGTGCAGATTCAGGGCCCTTAGTCTATCCTCATAGGGAAGGTATCCGACATTGACAAGGATGTCAGCCACAGCACCGTGTCTTCCTTTGCAGATGACACCCGAATCTGCATGACTGTCTTCCATTGCAAACACTGCAAGGCTTCAGGCGGACATCAACCAAATCTTTCAGTGGGCTGCAGAAAACAATATGAAGTTCAACGATGAGAAATTTCAATTACTCAGATATGGTAAACACGAGGAAATTAAATCTTCATCAGAGTACAAAACAAATTCTGGCCACAAAATAGAGCGAAACACCAACGTCAAAGACCTGGGAGTGATCATGTCGGAGGATCTCACCTTCAAGGACCATATCATTGTATCAATCGCATCTGCTAGAAAAATGACAGGATGGATAATGAGAACCTTCAAAACTAGGGAGGCCAAGCCCATGATGACACTCTTCAGGTCACTTGTTCTATCTAGGCTGGAATATTGCTGCACACTAACAGCACCTTTCAAGGCAGGTGAAATTGCTGACCTAGAAAATGTACAGAGAACCTTCATGGCGCGCATAACGGAGATAAAACACCTCAATTACTGGGACCGCTTGAGGTTCCTAAAACTGTATTCCCTGGAACGCAGGCGGGAGAGATACATGATTATATACACCTGGAAAATCCTAGAGGGACTAGTACCGAACTTGCACACTAAAATCACTCACTACGAAAGCAAAAGACTTGGCAGACGATGCAACATCCCCCCAATGAAAAGCAGGGGTGTCACTAGCACGTTAAGAGACCATACAATAAGTGTCAGGGGCCCGAGACTGTTCAACTGCCTCCCAGCATACATAAGGGGGATTACCAACAGACCCCTGGCAGTCTTCAAGCTGGCACTGGACAAGCACCTAAAGTCGGTTCCTGATCAGCCGGGCTGTGGCTCGTACGTTGGTTTGCGTGCAGCCAGCAGCAACAGCCTGGTTGATCAGGCTCTGATCCACTAGGAGGCCTGGTCACAGACCGGGCCGCGGGGGCGTTGACCCCCGGAACTCTCTCCAGGTAAACTCCAGGTAACCTGTTCATCACCAGTAAAAAATGTTTTAATCCCTAAAATACGGATCAAAGTCAACTTTCGATATTTATACATTTCGATATTTATACTTACTTAGATAGTTTTTAGTTTAATATGTTTATTATGCACCCCATACCCATCCTGTGGGCGGTAGTCAAAAGATTACAGAGGTACATAATGGGTCCAGGGACTGGGCCTCAAAGTTTTGATAGCTGAGCAAGTTACAGAGGTAATGAATTTACAAAGGTAATGAACTCACAATTTACAAAGGTAATGAACTCCAGGTAGGTCTAGTCACAATCATGACAAGTTACAAAGGTATTTACAGATTACAGAGGTACACAATGGGTCCAGGGACCGGGCTCCAAAGTTTTGATGGCTGAACTAGGTACAAGGTAATGAACTCACAAGTTACAAAGGTAATGAACTCACAAGTTACAAAGGTAATGAATACTGTAAGGATGGTTACTTACGTTTATACATGGCTGCAATCATGAACAAATTTTAGAGTAATGAGCAATTCACACTTCCACACCCGGTCACAACTGTAGTGAGTTATTGGTGCAAATGTTGATTGCTGAGTCTCTCTCTCTCTCTCTCTCTCACACACACACACACATACAAATTCATACACACACACACATAAACACACACACACACACACACACACAAACTCATACACACACACGCACACTCACTCATACACACACACACACTCATACACACACACACACTCATACACACACACACTCATACTCACACACACACACACACACACACACACACACACACACACACACACACACACACACACACACACACACACACACACACACACACACACACACACACACTCACACACTCATACACATACACACAAACACACACACACACACACACACACACACACACACACACACACACACACACACACACACACACACACACACACACATGCACATATGTGGTAATGCTTTATTTACAGCTAGCAAAGTCAGGGTATTTCTCCAGGATGGTCTGTAATATACCACTGTGGATAAAATACTTAGCCATTTCTTGAACACTTCTGAGTGAGTTGTTTCTAAATTCATTAATTTTATCGCACTCCAGTACATAATGACGCAGGGTGTGACTAATCCATCTGGCAAAGTTTACATTTCGTTTGGTCTACATCTGGTGGTGGTGATTTAACCTGCCAAAGATACTTGTAACCCAGCCGGAGCCGGGCGGTAGTGTCATCCAAGAGTCTGCTTATTTTGTTGGATGCACCATAGACATGTGGCTCCTCCTGCATGATAGAATGATGATAGATGGACTCA
>NC_091321.1:3652182-3744967 GCF_038502225.1 Cherax quadricarinatus | reverse complement strand
CTTGAAGATGCCATATTAATAATAATAATAATAACACAACAATAATCACTCTAAGGAGCATTAAATATCATATAAAACAATATAGACATTTTGCTTAATCCATCTAAATACACCCCACAGTAGAATAAATTAACATAAATATGAGATGTGGTAGTCAGGTGACTTGTAGGACTCACGAAATCGTAATGACACGATTGCAAACAAACCATACCCCGGCCGGGATTGAACCCACGGTCATAGAGTCTCAAAACTCCAGCCCGTCACGTTAGCCACTAGACCAGAGTTTTGAGACTCTATAACCGCGGGTTCAATCCCGGCCGGGGTATGGTTTGACTTGTAGGACTTATGGTAGCCAGGCAACTTGTAGAACCTGTGGTAGCCAGACAACTTGTAGGACTTGTAGCCAGGCAACTTGTAGGACTTGTGGTAGCCAGGCAACTTGTAGGACTTGTGGTAGCCAGGCAACTTGTAGGACTTGTGGTAGCCAGGCAACTTGTAGGACTTGTGGTAGCCAGGCAACTTGTAGGACTTGTGGTAGCCAGGCAACTTGTAGGACTTGTGGTAGCCAGGCAACTTGTAGTCCAACATCAGAGAAAATGTGTCACTATAATTTTACTGGGGGTAACTAGAAAATTATTCCTTTCGTATGCCTTCACTCAGGGTGTCATTTCTTCTAAAAATGGTGTTACATGAGAATGGGAGTGTTTCTCTTTATTTATTCTACTGTATCAACGTGGAAACAACTTGTACACAATATAAAGTGATGAAAGCCAAACACGTTCATGGGTGGGGTGGTGAGGGTTGCCCTTCCTAGCTACCCATACTTCTTAACTTGACTTTATACAAATAAAACTCACCTCTCACCCTACATTAAGACTACAAATATTTTAAGGTAATTAACCCTTCGACTGTTTCGGTCGTATATATACGTCTTATGCGCCACTGTTTCGGACACATTTATATGTGTAAATTCTAGCAGCTTCAAATCAAGCAGGAGAAAGCTGGTAGGCATACATGTGAGAGAATGGGTCTGTGTGGTCAGTGTGCACCACAAAAAAATCCTGCAGCACGCAGTGCATAATGAGAAAAAAAAACATTGTTTTTTTGGATTAAAACGCCAACTTTGAGGTGTATTTTCGTATAGTATTTATCATTGTGTTCTCGTTTTCATGGTCTCACGTGATAAAATGGAAAACATATTACAGAAATAGAGATGATTTTGATTAGTTTCAAGATGAAAACGATCTTGAAATTGAGCTCAAAGTAGCAGAAATGTTCAATTTTTACCAATGTTCAGGAATAAGCAAAATCACACCACACGTCCAATACACGTCAACTGGGGACTCTAATATTCTTTCACTAGTGCACCGATATTATTTATACCATTTTTACAATAATGCAGTATTCCGCATAACAGTAAATCTTCTATTTTTTTGTATGAATAAAAAATAAAAGTAGAAAGCAATAGTAATATAAGAGGGGCCTGGAGATATGACTAATGAACAGAGGATATGTTATTTTAGTGCCAAGAATGTCTACATTGTTTATTCTGGACCTTATTTTGAAATTGGCAGCTTTTTTTAATTTGTGTCAAATTGGCCAAATTGCCAATTTCTGACCACTTTATTGGGTAGTTCGAATTGGTAAATGGGCGGTTTCTTGTAATCAACTGATAGAAAAAATGAAGCTCTAAAGAAATAGCTGAGTTTCGTTAACTGAAACAACGGAAACTGGCCAAAAACCGAGCTCAGAGTCGGCAAAATCGCTGATGCGTATATGTCATTGAAACCGCTAACTTCGCGAGAGCACAATTCAGTGAGTTTTCGACCAAATTTCGTACTTTTGGTGTCATTACCATCGGGAAAAGGTTCTCCATCATTTCATAAGAAAAAATAATTTTCTTTTTTCAAAAAATTTTGTGACACAGAATGACAGTTTCAGAAAGGGGCTTACGACAGTCAAAGGGTTAATGAGTGTACTATACAGTGGACCCCCGCATAACGATTACCTCCGAATGCGACCAATTATGTAAGTGTATTTAAGTAAGTGAGTTTGTACGTGTATGTTTGGGGGTCTGAAATGGACTAATCTACTTCACAATATTTCTTATGGGAACAAATTCGGTCAGTACTGGCACCTGAACATACTTCTGGAGTGAAAAAATATCGTTAACCGGGGGTCCACTGTATATGCATTTTATCGCTCTAGGGAGCTTAATGTCGTAGTAGGTGGGAGTGGCCAGGCAGGATGCCATACTTCTCGCATAACTTTCTACAAATAAATACTTTTCACCTCTCACCCTACATTAAGACTAAATATTTTAAGGTAAGTAATACGTGTACTGTACGCATATGCATTTTATCGCTCTAGGCAGCTTTAAGCATCGTAATATAATATGTGTGGGTGGGGTGGCCAGGAGGGCCACGACACCTGACTTCTTAGAGTAAATACTACTCACCTTTTGCCCTACATTAAGACTACAAATATTTTGAGGTAAATAATGAGTGTACTGTATGTACATGTATTTTACTTTTTAATGCCTAGTTCTATTGCTAACTTAATATATGTTAGTGTAAACTTGTTATCTGGCATTTATATGCATTAATAAATGGAAAAAATGGAATTCTGCTTTCCAGCGAAGTCTGCTTTCCGGCAGTAGCCTGGAACCTAACCTGCCGAATAAGTGGGGCCCTACTGTAAATGCCTATATAAATGCATGATAACATGTTTACACTATCATATATTAAGTAGGACTAAGCATAGAAAAAACTAAGTAAAATGCACATACAGTATGCTCATTACTAACCTTAAAATATTTGTAGTCTTAATGTAGGGTGAGAGGTCAATAGTATTTATTGTAGGAAGTCAGGTGTGGTAGCCCTCCCAGCTACCACACCTCACAATTATGTTTATTTGTTTTACTATGATTAGATATATTTTGTTTATATATATGTAGTGTTTTATATAATTTTGAAAAAATGTTGTAGATGGATTAATGAAAATGTCTATAATAACGCAATATACGACATTTAAAGTGCAGTACAGGGTATTTGTGGTTTTCGGCTATGGAAGACCTCTAGAAGCAATGGCCCCCGCCATGGAGCAAATTTGTAGGGATGACCAGATTTGAAGGATTTAAGAGCCCTAAATTTTTCATATGAAGTAGATAAATGCTATAATTTGAAGAAAATAAAACTGAAAATCTATCAGTTTATTATACAGTATATTATATACATAATGAACTACAACGACATTACTCCATGCAATATGTAATCATTTAACTGATTCAAAGACGTCCATTGTTAGCTGAAGGTTGTGGAAGACGGTGAGGTGCCATCTCCACTTCTAAGTCATAAAAACTCATTTTCTCATAGCAAAAATATTCTGTGTTTGGGTAGTCTCCACTCTTGAGTGCTCCAGGACCAACAGCTGCAACAACAATGTGGAAGAGTATTTAATGTTTAGAAGGCACTGTACAACCAAGCTTACAAAAATTAATTTGCATACCTTAATAAATATTACAAGGCTCATTCTCCAACACGTCAGATCCCACTGACAACTCTTCTTCACTCATCCTTGTCTAACATTCATTATGCTTCCTGAATGTCTAAGCTCTTCCCTCTCAAAGCTTCATTCACACCCTCTAACTCTAATACATCTTCTATCAACTAATGCTTTATCAAATTTCTATCATCCAAACTTAATTTGCTCCATCCTTTTAACACCAAACCATTTTCTTATATAGTTGACCCTCAACTAATGGCAGCATTAAGTAATGACAATTTCATCTAATGGTGCTTTTTGCCGTAGAAAAAATGCCTTGACCAACAACGAAAAACTTAACCAACGACGTCAGTGTGCCATTGTTTACAAGCTGTTGCAGTCGGTTTCCACGTGTGCCTCCAATATATTTTGGATTATTCCACTGTTTCTAGTGCTTGTAACCGCTAAATAAGCCACCATGGGCCCCACGAAAGCTTCTAGAGCCAGCCCTTTGGTAAAGGATGTGAGAAACATGATAGAATTCAAGAAAAAATTGTAGAAATATACAAAAGTGGTGGTGGTAGTGATGGTGGTAGAGGGTGGTAAGTGATGGTGGTAGAGGGTGGAAGTGATGGTGGCAGAGGGTGGTACTGGTTGTGATGGTGGTAGAGGGTGGTACTGGTTGTGATGGTGGTAGAGGGTGGTACTGGTTGTGATGGTGGTAGAGGGTGGAAGTGATGGTGGTAGAGGGTGGAAGTGATGGTGGTAGAGGGTGGTACTGGTTGTGATGGTGGTAGAGGGTGGTACTGGTTGTGATGGTGGCAGAGGGTGGAAGTGATGGTGGCAGAGGGTGGTAGTGATGGTGGCAGAGGGTGGTAGTGATGGTGGTAGAGGGTGGTAGTGATGGTGGTAGTGATGGTGGTAGTGATGGTGGTAGAGGGTGGTAGTGATGGTGGTAGAGGGTGGTAGTGATGGTGGTAGAGGGTGGTAGTGATGGTGGTAGAGGGTGGTAGTGATGGTGGTAGAGGGTGGTAGTGATGGTGGTAGAGGGTGGTAGTGATGGTGGTAGAGGGTGGTAGTGATGGTGGTAGAGGGTGGTAGTGATGGTGGTAGAGGGTGGTAGTGATGGTGGTAGAGGGTGGTAGTGATGGTGGTAGTGATGGTGGTTAGAGGGTGGTCCAGTGATTCTGAAGCTGGTCCTAGTGGCATTAAAAAACCAAGAAGGGAGGTAACCCCACCAAAGGACTTGGTACCTGAAGTCTTTATGGAAGGGGATTCTCCTTCCAAGCAATAGACAATCCTGAATCTCCCCTGCTGCTGGCACATCATTCAACAACAACTCCACAATAAAGGTAAGTGGCATTTAATTATTGTTTATTTTGCATGTCCCATTCCTTTCCATATAATGAAATGTATATTTCATGCAAAAAAATAAAAAAAATTTCAGACTTTGGGGTGTCAGGAACGGATTAATTCTATTTCCATTATTTCTCATGGGGAAAATTAACTCGACTAACGGCAATTTCAACCAACGACAAGCCCTCTGGAATGGATTCATGCCATTGGTTGAGGGTCCACTGTAATCCACTCTTTAAATTACAACTTCCATATTGCCTCCATGCTCTAATTTATTAATTTTTGCACAATATTCACAATGCACAGTGATCTCTGACAGGACAGTTAATTTGCCTCCAGCATTTTCCTTGCTGTTACATTTCAAGTCCAAGCTTTAGGTTCATGGGGAAAAAAAGCCAGCACCACTATGCTCAATACATTTCTATTTTTTCCTCTATTTACAAGTATCTTTTCACAGACTAATTATTAATACAACTTTCCTTCCCTCTTTTACATTGTGATTTACCTCATCCTTAACAGAATTATCCAGAGAGTCATCTATTCCTGAATATCTAAATATAGTATAAATAAGCATTCACTCCTTTAATCTTCATCTTTCAAGACTTGTCTACAATCATGTCATAATTTTTTTCAAATTTTATTTCATTACAAGATCCTGCATCATATTTTACAACCTAAGAGCCATTATCCAACCACAGCTAATTTCAAAGCCTTTCTCTAACAATATCTTCATGAAGAAAAAGAAGGCACAATACCATGACTGGAATAATACACAAATAACCTGCACAGAGAGAGAGAGAAGCTTACGACAATGTTTCGGCCCGACTTCGACTGAAATGTCGTCGTAAGCTCCTCTCTCCTATGTGTGGGGTTATTTGTGTAATATCTTCATGGTATGGTACATCATTACCCATGATGTGGCCCACAACAGTAATACCCAGATTCAGTCCCTATTACAAATAGGTGAACAGGAAAACTAGGTGTTAGGAACATGACTTGTACTTCTCGGTCTATCCAAGATTTGAACTATGAACTGAATGAAGATCAGGCTCTTCCGATAACACTTGACTCATATACACTACAAATAAAAATACTGTACTTTAAATCTTTATGGACCATATGTCACCCAAATACTGCATTAGCATTCACTTCCCTCACAATCCCACGTGTACGCGTGGAATCACCTCGGCTGCAGGGTGCCGAGTCTTAACTTTTGGTCCAGTCTCTCAACTTGCCAGATTCACTCCCTCCTAGCTTCAAGGGCCTTATCATACCTGCTCTTATAACTATGTATGGAGCCTACCTCCACCACTTCAAGGTCATTCTATTTTCCAACCATCCTGAGATTGAAGAATACTTCCTGATATTCCAGTGACTCATCTGTGGTTAACTTCCAGCTGTGTCCCCAAGTTCCCATTCCTTGCCTCTCAAACAGCCTGTCTATGTCTACCCTATTAATTTCCCTAAATATTTGGTATATCATATCACTCCTGGTTCTCCTATCCTCTAACTTCATTAGATTCAATTCCATAAGCCTCTTCTTGTACCTCATACCCCTTAACTCAGGAACAAGCCTTGCTGCTTACTTCTGAACTTTCTCCAGTTTCTTAACATGCTTCATCAGGTGCAAGTTCCATACTGATGCTGTATACTTCCAAATGGGTCTATGTTATATAAAGCACCCAGAATTGCTCCTTGTTGAGATTCCTGAAGTCAGGCGAGCATTGGCTACAGACATTACTCAATTGACAATATGGTAGGCACTATGCTCACTCCCAGATCTTTTTCTTTGAATGAGGTCTACAGCCTCTGTCCCCTGAGTCTATACACTGTCTTCTGGCCTCTTCCCCAATCTGGGACTGAACTGAAGTAACCACTTATCTGACTAACCCTGCAGAAGCTTATGACGTAAGCTTCTCTCTTTTATGTGCGGGTTATTTGTGTATCGTTCCAGTCACGGTATTGTGCCTTTTTTTGTTATTTATTTGTCCAGTTCATGTTGCAGCTTTTTTCCCCTCCTCATTTTTATACTTTCTTTGTTAGTGTTCCATTATTGGCAAAGAGATGCATCTGACTATTCTATCTGGTATGTCGTTCAAATAAACCAGAAACAGTACAGGTCCTAATTCCGATCTTTGTGGTAGCCCTCTTGTTACTCTTCCCTATTCTGACATCTCCTCTCAGATAAGTACTCTCTGCTTCTTTCCCCTCAAGGGATATTACTTGACGTTGGCAAGGGGCTCTTGATCTAGGAAATTGGATCTGTGCTCCAGTTCCCTGAATTGAGCCTGAATACCTTCCATCCATCCCCCACAGGTGCTGTATAATCCTATGGGTTTAGCACTCCATGATTATAATAATAATAATAATCTTTGCTTCTTCACCCTAAGGTACTCTTTGATCTACCAAAGTACATTTCCAGTTATTCCTGCCTGCTTCTCAAGTTTTTGCCCCAGTCTCATGTGGGGTAGGGTATTAAATGCCTTTCTGCCTTTGAAGAAAATGCAATCCACCCAACCCACCCTCCCTCCTGTTTCACTTAGGTTACATTGTCATAGAATTCCAAAAGGTTGGTAAGACAAGACTTGCCATCTCTGAGCCTGTGCTGGTTGTCTGTGACAACACTTCTCTTACAACATTAACATTACTCCCAGACATGCCATGTTATGCATTTTTACAAATCCAAGGTAACAAATAATATGAAGACTTTACCTTGCAGCCTGGTCTGAGGTTAGACTTCCTTGTTGACTAACTGGTCAATTAAGCTGCTACTGTTAGTGGCCTGCAGGTTTTCATGGCCATCACAACATAGCTAACATTTTGAGAAAGTAGTGGTTTAGCTGCCTTTGGAAAGCTTTTACCTCTGTTTCAGCATGTTTCTCACTACCCTCAGGCATACAGCTTCTAATAACTTTCCACCTATTTCCTACATTCACAACATTAACCACATCACTCCCAAATGTGCTCTGTTATGCATCTTTTCCAATTCCAAGGTAACAAACTATGCCTTCTTTTCAGCGTATCACTCAATACTAACACCTGAGCCACACAAGCTCTTTCCTTTCTACATCCACTTTGCTCTCTATTATCTTTTCAGTCATTTTGTTGATCATACACTTCATGTAGTATGCTCAGTATACTGTAAGCAAGTATGAGACAAGGGGAGGGTAGTTCCAGTGCCCTGAATCAATAGCCCTTCACTTGCATCAAGGCACTCAAATTGAAGAGCTACAGAATGTATCCTTTTATCAACAAAGGCAAAAAAAAGAATGTACCAGGGTATAGTGGTACCAATACTGTTGTATGTTGCAGCAAGGAGGAGACTGGAGACAGCAGAGATGTCATGTTTGATGAAAAACATCTAAAATTGCCATAATTGTGGAAACACCTTCCCAGAACTAGTGTATGCAGAGGTTATGTTATAAAATTAATTTCTAAGTATAATAACCCATCATTTTACATCCTGTGATAAAATGTGGCAGAGTGGCATAATTTTGAAGAAAAATTATACCTGTACTTAAGAAAATGTTGGTAAAACTCAGGCCATAAATTGTACTGGATGATGTCCTTAATGGACTTCTTCTCATACAAAATACCTACAACTCTAGTCTTGCTTATATTTGCATTAGGAAGTCACATTCTCCCTGCTATTCTTTGGGCACATTCATATCATTCAGAAAATAAAACATGTGCAGATCAAAGAGTCAAATGTGTGGGTTCAAAGGTGTTACTGGTACATTACAATAAGCTGAAAGGATTTCACCAATACACTTGCCTCTGAGTCGTCATAAAAAAATACAGTAACTGAAGCCATTACGTATTATTTCTGAATAAAACCAATCAAAAGCAAAATTGCCAAGTTAACAGGGCAAAGTCAAAAAAAAAGTTATTACAACAGCTTATTACAAGAGCTTGCCTGGAGTGAGCTGTCCAACTGTACCCTGAACTAACTCAAATTTCCATAAGGCCATAATACACAAAGTTCTGACACATGTTTATTACTACCACTGAAAGGAGCAAAACTCTTTACTATTACTGTGCAATGTTCATTTTCTTGCATTATGACTTCAAAAATAAAGCACATAACTCATGTTGCTTCCCACTAGACCTAGGACACGTGTTCCTTACAGTTGTTGTTGCTGTTGTTGTTGGATCTTACAGTGCAAAATTAGAGAGGTTTCCACTACAAGAATACTACTACAGTAATGTGAATGAAAAGGGGAAATGGTGCACTTACAGTGGCCAGGATCAGATGGTGTGGCTGCTGATTTGTATTCATGAATATCTGGAGCCTTTGGTATCACAGATTCTGCAGCTGAAGCCTTTGGGATGGCAGCTTTTGGGGCAGCAGCTTTCGGAGTGGCAGCTTTCGGAGTGGCAGCTTTCGGAGTGGCAGCTTTCGGGGTCTCTACACTCTGAGGCACCTTGGATGCTTTAGTTGCTTTCGGAGGCTTTGAGGCATCTGAACAAAACTTTTGTAGGCTGATGCGAAACAGAGGTGCTTCCAACTGTATAAAAAAAAAAAAAAAAAAATTCCTAAGCTATCAAATTTAAAAACAGAAAAGAAGTACAGAAAATCTTCAATTCAGCATCTTTGTATATGCTTAATGTTTTTTGCTAAGAGGAAGCAATTTTGCTTTTGACTAAAATATTTGTTCCCTCCCTTCCCCATTGTCTACCGAGCACCTTTAGTGCTAGCAACTTACCATCACTAAATAAAACATCCTTTGTTAAAAATAAAAATGGTTAGTCATATTTTGCACAGCAATACCTTGTAAAAAAAAAAAAGGGATTAATTGTACCAAAAAGGAGCACACCACATGTACAGGACTACCATTTACAAAAAAGTTGAAATAGGTAAAAAAAAAAAAAAAAGCACTAAGAAAAAAATTCCATTCCGTTTCATGGAGAAGCACCCTTCCCACTTGATAACTTAACCTAGCTAACATACTGAAAAATAATTGCCAATGACAATTAAAAAGTACACAGCAACTGTCATCTTGTGCCAAATCATTGGTGAAGTAGGCCATGTTAAAACTTTTTGATAAAAAAGGTGTGAGAACAGGGTTTTCATGCTCATTCAACTTAAGTTTTCGTGTTGCTATATGGTTATTTGTAATAATCTGTTGTTCATTTACCTCTCCCAACTGTACACTAATCAGCCACATTACCTATTTGTAGCTACAGGGTTATTATAATAATCAAAGGAAGTGCTAAACTGCAAGGGTTATACAGTGCAGCAGAGCAGGGAAGGATGCAGGGGAAATGGGTGGCAAGAAGGAGAGGGATGATTATTAGGGTATGGAGTGCAGTGGATAGTGCAGGGGTAGAGAGTAGCAAGAGATTAAGGTAGAAAGGATGGAGGAGAGTGCTAGAGGCACTCAAAGTTTGTGTAGTAAGTCAGTTGCTGTCAAAAAGTCAATGAGATAGTCTGGATTAAAGGAGGGTCCATCAGCAAGAAGGGCAGGTAAAGAAAGGGCAGCAGAGTGGAGACGATGTTGAAGGTAAATTCTGCGTGCTCGTTGACAGAGTGGACAGCCTAACAGAATGTGGCTAACATATACCGGAACTTAACAATTCTTACAGAGAGGAACAGGGCGCCTCTCCATGAGATACTTGTAAGACAAGTGTGGCCGATGCAAAGACGGGAGAGAGTAGTCTCCCAACCCTGACACTGATGGCAAGAAGATGGCCAGAAACCTATACTCAATTCAACAGAATGAAGTTTGTTATGGAGCAGATCAGACCAACGTTGTTGCCAACGGATGCGAAGGTGGATAGCAACTTCAGCAAAATAGTCTGGATGGAACACCTCTATATGAAACTGGGAGGCTATGTACTGCTGACCATGCAGTGGTGTCTGCCTGTTCATTGCCCTGTATGTCAACATGACCAGGGACCCAGCAAAAAACAATATTTGTGTGTTTGCTAGAGATATGGCGTAGCCAAAGTTGGATACGAAGAACTAGGGGGGAAGGTGTATAAAATTTTCGTATAGCCTGTAAAGCACTAAGGGAGTCTGAAATAACCACAAATGGTGACACAGGAATAGATGCTATACAGTTAAGTGCTACAAGAATGGCATACAATTCAGCTGTAAAAATGCTAGCCGAGGATAAGAAATGTCCTCGCATGAGACTGTCTAGAAACACTGCTGCGAATCCGACACCGTCAGAAGACTTAGAACCATCGGTTTACACTGCGATGGCACGAGAATGAGAGAGGAGGTGGTCAAGAAAAAGAGAGCAGGAAGCCACCATAGGTAGTTGGGCTTTCGTGCATGGCAGTGGGAAAGAACAAACACAAACAGCTGGAACTTCCCAAGTGGGCAGGGAAAAGTGAGGTGCTACATGAACATAGAAAGGTGGTAATTGAAGAGAAGACAAGAGTGAATGGAGGCAGAGAGAAAAAGGGGTGGAGTAAGCAGGGACAACAAACAAATAAAGAACGTCTACTAACATCAGTGACCAACCTATATACAGAAGGATTGTGGAGGTCATGAGATCGAACATAATAGCAAAGGTAATGAGCATCACAGTGATCGGACAAGGATGGAATATTCGCTTCTGCATAGAGGTTCTCAACAGGGGATGAACGAAAGGCACCAAGGCACAGATGGAGACTTTGGTGATAAATGGGATCTATCTTAGAGTTGTGGGAGAGGCCGCAGGATAGATTTGGTCACCACAATCCAGCTTGGACAAGACTAGGGTGGAATGCAAACGGAGAGTGTGACGATATGTTCCCCATGAACGATGAGCGAGAGCTTAAAGGAGATTTAGCCGACCATGGCAAGTTGTCTTTAAAGAAGAAATGTGTGATCTCCACATCAGCCGGCAATGAAAGAGCAGGCCCAGAAACTTGACCATATCACATGCCTGAATATATGAACAGTGTAAGTACAAGGAAGTATCTGGAATAAGAGGATGTCTAGTGAAGGTAATGAACCAGGTTTTCATACTAGAAAATTTAAAGCCATGAGAAGTGGTCCAATGGGGGATTATTATTATAATCAAAAAGAAGCTCTAAGCCACAAGGGCTATACAGCGGGTCCAATGGGGGAGACTGTCTATCACAACCTGAAGAGAGGATGCTACTAATCGACAGTCAGCACCCGAGTAAGCTATAGCGAAGTTATCAACAAAGTGACACCCAAATATGCGAAGGAAGAACGGAAGGTGGGTCATTTATAGCTAAGAGAAAAATAGTAGTGCTGAGAACACAACCTCGTGGAACTACCTCGGCTTGCACAAAGTCCGAGGAAAGCGAGGCACCAATATGGATCTGAAAATGTCTATTGGACAAGAAAGCAGCGATGAAGTTTGGTAGATTACCGCTGAGGCCTAAGGAATGGGCTTGGGCTAAGATGTCATACCTCCAAGTGGTGTCATATTCCTTCTCTAGATCAAAAAGACCGCTAGGACAGTGTGTTTGTTAGCACTTAGTTACATATGTAACTAAGTGGAGCAATGGATCTACCATAGAGCAGCCTTTGTGAAAGCCATATTGGCGAGGGGAAAGGCACACAGTGCGTAACAAGAAAAAAAAAAAACTGACCGTGTTTTTGGTTTAAAACAGCAACTTTGCACTGTATTTTCGTATGGTATTTATGGTTGTATTCTAGTTTTCCTGGTCTTATTTTATAGAATGAAAGACATATTACAGAAATTGAGACGATTTTGACCGATTTCACAATGAAAAGTACCTTGAAATTGAGCTCAATGTAGCAGAAATGTTCGATTTTTGCCAAAGTTCAAAAGTAAACAAATCATGCCACACGTCCAATACACATCAACTGTGAATCTAATATTCTTTCACAAGTGCGCTGATATTATTTATACCATTTCTACACTAATACAGTAGTCTGTATAACAGTAAATCTTCTATTTTTTTTGTGAGAATAAAAATTCAGAGTGGAAAGCAAAAGAAATGTAAGTAGGCCTGTTGCAGTGTTCCTTCTTTCTTACGTTCTTATATATCACATCATTAAAATCAATCTATCACAACATCAAACTCACTGAAGGATTCCTCTCTTATGTTGGTGCAGCACTGTTTTGTGCATTAGTGTCACTTTCTTTAGAGGCTCTATGGTGTCACCCCTAAATGGTGACACCCGGGGCAGCCCGCCCCCCCTTATGACGCCTCTGCTTCCTATGGTGTATGAATATACCTAGTTGGATCAATCTTATTGTGGCTACCTGGCCTGGTGGCTAATGAGTTGGTCTGGAGTTTTGACTCTCTCTGATCGGGGGTTCTATCCCCGCCCATGGGATGGTTTTTTAACCAACACAATTTGTTCATTGGTCAAACTTCAGTTATTCTGCTATGGAAAAACCGAGGAAATACATACTAAAACAGAATATAAAATAAGCACAAACCACTTGAAAGAGTGGAAGATTAATTTGAGAGGAGCAATATCAGAAGATCTTACATTCAAAGATCACAAGTCTTATCACAGTTACAATGAAAATGATAGGCTGGATAACTAGAACCTCCTTACATCCTTAAATCCCCTGTTCTGTAAGGCCAACTAAATAGTAGAACTGGAGAATGTAGAGAACCTGCCCAGAACCTGGAACCTGCCCATATAAATTCAGTCAAGTACCTACATTATTGGAAACACTGAAGTCCCTTGGAATTTAGGCCAGAAAAATGCATAATAATTTATATGTATTTGGAAAATTCTAGAGGGATTAGTTGCAAATTTCCACATCAAAATCACTCAGAGATTCAGAAGATGGTGCAAAATACATCCAGTGAAAAGCAAGGGTACAAGAAAATTCACCAAGTTTATTAATGGGATCAAACCATCTCTAGATAAACTGCAGGTAAGTTGGTTAGATTAAGTTAGTTTATGTTAAGATAGTGCTGGCTAATACAATAATTTTACTAAAACTATATTATGCGAGACTACTCGTATTCACTGACTTCTTTTTGGGTTATCCTAGGTAAGTTACACATATGCTACTGTGTATAATTTGTGTAACTATATTTATGTGTACCTGTGCTTAAATAAACTTATTTACCTAGAAGACTATTGCAATTTGTCTACTCAATTATATTTTAGTACAAAAATATGAATAAGAAGTACAGCAAGGACCCAAGTAAAAAAAAAATCACACTAACTCCTTTTAATGTCATAGTGGGTTTATTCTACATAATGCACTACAGTAGGACTCTTGTGTCCATAGGGGACACTACAGTAGGACCCTTGTGTCCACAGGGGACACTACAGTAGGACCCTTGTGTCCACAGGGGACACTACAGTAGGACCCTTGTGTCCACAGGGGACACTACAGTAGGACCCTTGTGTCCACAGGGAACACTACAGTAGGACCCTTGTGTCCACAGGGAACACTACAGTAGGACCCTTGTGTCCACAGGGGACACTACAGTAGGACCCTTGTGTCCACAGGGAACACTACAGTAGGACCCTTGTGTCCACAGGGAACACTACAGTAGGACCCTTGTGTCCACAGGGAACACTACAGTAGGACCCTTGTGTCCACAGGGAACACTACAGTAGGACCCTTGTGTCCACAGGGAACACTACAGTAGGACCCTTGTGTCCACAGGGAACACTACAGTAGGACCCTTGTGTCCACAGGGAACACTACAGTAGGACCCTTGTGTCCACAGGGAACACTACAGTAGGACCCTTGTGTCCACAGGGAACACTACAGTAGGACCCTTGTGTCCACAGGGAACACTACAGTAGGACCCTTGTGTCCACAGGGAACACTACAGTAGGACCCTTGTGTCCACAGGGAACACTACAGTAGGACCCTTGTGTCCACAGGGAACACTACAGTAGGACCCTTGTGTCCACAGGGAACACTACAGTAGGACCCTTGTGTCCACAGGGAACACTACAGTAGGACCCTTGTGTCCACAGGGAACACTACAGTAGGACCCTTGTGTCCACAGGGAACACTACAGTAGGACCCTTGTGTCCACAGGGAACACTACAGTAGGACCCTTGTGTCCACAGGGAACACTACAGTAGGACCCTTGTGTCCACAGGGAACACTACAGTAGGACCCTTGTGTCCACAGGGAACACTACAGTAGGACCCTTGTGTCCACAGGGAACACTACAGTAGGACCCTTGTGTCCACAGGGAACACTACAGTAGGACCCTTGTGTCCACAGGGAACACTACAGTAGGACCCTTGTGTCCACAGGGAACACTACAGTAGGACCCTTGTGTCCACAGGGAACACTACAGTAGGACCCTTGTGTCCACAGGGAACACTACAGTAGGACCCTTGTGTCCACAGGGAACACTACAGTAGGACCCTTGTGTCCACAGGGAACACTACAGTAGGACCCTTGTGTCCACAGGGAACACTACAGTAGGACCCTTGTGTCCACAGGGAACACTACAGTAGGACCCTTGTGTCCACAGGGAACACTACAGTAGGACCCTTGTGTCCACAGGGAACACTACAGTAGGACCCTTGTGTCCACAGGGAACACTACAGTAGGACCCTTGTGTCCACAGGGAACACTACAGTAGGACCCTTGTGTCCACAGGGAACACTACAGTAGGACCCTTGTGTCCACAGGGAACACTACAGTAGGACCCTTGTGTCCACAGGGAACACTACAGTAGGACCCTTGTGTCCACAGGGAACACTACAGTAGGACCCTTGTGTCCACAGGGAACACTACAGTAGGACCCTTGTGTCCACAGGGAACACTACAGTAGGACCCTTGTGTCCACAGGGAACACTACAGTAGGACCCTTGTGTCCACAGGGAACACTACAGTAGGACCCTTGTGTCCACAGGGAACACTACAGTAGGACCCTTGTGTCCACAGGGAACACTACAGTAGGACCCTTGTGTCCACAGGGAACACTACAGTAGGACCCTTGTGTCCACAGGGAACACTACAGTAGGACCCTTGTGTCCACAGGGAACACTACAGTAGGACCCTTGTGTCCACAGGGAACACTACAGTAGGACCCTTGTGTCCACAGGGAACACTACAGTAGGACCCTTGTGTCCACAGGGAACACTACAGTAGGACCCTTGTGTCCACAGGGTTCACATACATATTCATGATAAAAGTTTAATTGATAAATTACACACAATAAGTTGGGAATTGGTACTTTTTCACTGATGGAAAACACTTCATGACTTCATGACCATGTAGATGAATGGTTCAGAGAACCGACAAGTTGATAAATTAGACACATTTGCAGCACTTGGGTATCTTTAATGAGGAAACATTTTGCCACACAGTGGCTTCATCAGTCCATACAAAGGACTAATTACTTCAAACTCCTCCTGTTCTTCACCCTTCTCCTTTGTATGGACTGATGAAGCGACTGTGTGGCAAAACGTTTCCTCATTAAAGATACCCAAGTTTTGCACATGTGTCTAATTTATCAATTGTCACCATCACTACTTTTGCACTTTGGTGTCATTATTAAGCAAAATTAAGGGTTAGTTTCTGGCAAGGATAAACCAGGGATAACTGAAACCAAAGAAACCAGACCCAAGGATACAGAGGTCCTACTGTACTATGCACATCAGTGGCCTCAGGACCATCATACAAATTTATGCCACTGTAAGTCCAATTGCATGTCCTCCTTAATAAAACTTTTGTGCACAGTACTGTAATTTTACAAATGTATTATCTTTTTCAAACTGTATGTAATAAACCTTATTATTATTATATTATTATTATTATTGTTATTATTATTATTATTAGTAGTATTACAAATAAAATCTGGGACAGTCTGCTTTATTTTTAACTATTTCTCTATTTGCCAGTTATATTTCTACTTTTTGTTATTAATCCTGGCTTGTGTGTTGAAAGCCCCAATCAAGGGACCTCCTGTGCCTTGATGCCACTATGAGCCGTGTATTGGAGCCGTGTGGCTTAGTTAATAATAATACGTACATGTACAAGGTATACAGGTCTAGCTGACATCAATGACATACTACTATATAGAAAGCCACTTGTTATGCTGAGCATTTCGGGTAAATTAGGTCACTTTTGTCCCCAGGATGCGACCCACACCACTTGACTAACACCCAGGTACCCATTTTACACTGATGAGTGAACAGGGACAGGGACAGCAGGTGCCTAATAGAAACACGTCCCTAATGTTTTTTCCAGCCGTACCAGAGATTCGATCTCCGAACCTCAATGTGTGAGCTGAGTGCATCGTCTAACTGTGAAGGAATTTATTGTTGGTATATACTCATAGTAATAATTATTCATCGCCTAATGGAAATAATCAAGGTCCCAATAGAAACAAGCCACTGACTTTTTGAGTTATCCTAAGTAAATTATAGCATTGTATAGCCCTTGTGGTTTAGCGCTTATTTTTGATTATAATAATAATACGTAAATTACACTATGATGATAATTGTACATAATTATGTGTACCTGTGCCTCAATATACTTACTCTAACATCAACTAGTAACTACTTTAATATATAATACTAGAGTCATTATTCAAGGGACCATAAAAGAGTGAAAAAATGAGTGAGAATATGTATTAAGAAAGTAATGTCTCGCTCATACCTTGAGAGCCTGACAAATCCTTGGTACAGTAGCCATAATGTAGCAGGCAGCAGAGCCAGAGCCAGCAGAGCCAGAGCCAGCAGAGCCTGAACCAGCAGACAGACAGCTGAGCCAGTCAGCAGAGTAGTGCCAGCAGACACTAGAGTTACTAATGAATGACAATACCCTTACTAAATGACTGAAGTTATCGACACCATCACACTCATATTGTTTAACGTTATTGGTTTATCCTAGGTAAAATTCGACAAAATTTACAATATAAAGCCATTGTAAAGGTTTCAAAATATACGAGACCTCCATCAAAAACGAACTTACTTTCCACGGATTCGAACACTTGAATACAAGGACCCCAGTGGAAATAAGTCACTTGTTTTTGGGGTTATCCTAAGTAATTTACACACACGTTACTAGGTATAATAATTATACTTATGTGTACCAGTACCTAAATAAATTTATTTACTAATACAGATTTGAACGCTAGAGTATCACATATTCCCTAAAGGGCACCTCAAAGAGGTTGCTTGAATTTTATTATATAAGATTTTCTTCGAATTTTTATTCCAGAGGGTTAGCCACCCAGGATAACCCAAGAAAGTTAGTGCGTCATCGAGGACTGTCTAACTTATTTCCATTGGGGTCCTTAATCTTGTCCCCCAGGATGCGACCCACACCAGTCGACTAACACCCAGGTACCTATTTGCTGCTAGGTGAACATGACGACAGGTGTAAGGAAACACGCCGAAATGTTTCCACTCGCCCGGGAATCGAACCCGGGCTCTCCGTGTGTGAAGCGAGAGCTTTAACCACTTCTCGCTTCTTCTTATGACCAGTCTTTGGTAAGGAAGAAGGATGGGTAAGGATAGAAATATTGGAAAAGGGTGGGAGAGGAGAGAGAGGTAGGATATAAAAGGTAAGTGGCCCAACCACTTTGGTGCAATTTAAAAAGTGTATGTGGAATAATAAAATATTCTTGAAGGGGTATAATATTAACCCATCAGTCACATAGATATAACACATATATAAGTACATGACTCTGAATTGGTAGCAATTATACAAGTTGCAATTGCTCTTTTTTTGCAATTGCACAACGAATATTTAAACGACAATGAAGGCGATAATTGTCTGGACAATTCGTAAAGAATTACTTGACACGTTAGCTTCTTACAAGGTGGTGTCCTGCCATAGTAAATGTAGCATAATTTTAACAGTAGAATGCTATACAAGATGTCTCCCTAATTGGGGGCGATGATTTTCTTAGTAGACAAAGGGTTCTGGTGTTACCCAATCATCTTCATCTGCAGGGAGGTTGCTTAAGATCATTGGTCGATGGTAATCGTCTTTATGGATGAAGCGACGGACCCTCTGTGGGAGTCATTCTTTGGATCCTGTGAGGAGTATTGATGATATAATCGGTGGTATTTTCAACTTGGAGAGGATGTTATCTGGCATGTAGAGTTCTTGCATTGCATAGAGTTGTTTCTTCTTCAGGGTATCAAGGCGTACATTTAAGGCAGTTATTATTATTATTATAATCATGTGGGAGCGCTAAACCCCTAGGATTATACAACGCATGTTGGGGGAGGGATGGAAGGTATTCAGGCTCATTTAAGGCAGTAATATCCTGTTGTACGTGAAAATCTGCCATTTTAACTGTCTTCCTGGTACCCGTAATAAAGCGGAGAGCTCTATTCTGGACCCGTTGCAACTTTAGCATGTTGGTCTTTGTTGTTAATGACATTGGGACACATGGATATTCCAGTGTTGGTCTACCATCATTTTATACAGATGTTTTTTTGACATATGTAGGGGCTTCATTAAATCTAAAGAGACTGCTAATACCGGCTTTGGCTATGTTTATCTTTTTATTGACGTGAGATGTTGAGTGGAGCAGCCTGTCTATTTTTCGCTTTCATTTCGCTAATAATTCAAGAACGCCTCATCCGATCGGCTTCAAATTTTCAATACGTGTGTTCAGTAACGTGGAAATTGAGTGCACAGAGGAGTCACAAGGATGTCAGGAAATATTACTTTAGCCTTAGAGTGGTCAGGAAGTGGAACGACCCAGACAGCGAAGTGGTAGAGGCAGGATCCATACATAGCTTTAAGAATAGGTATGATAGGTCTCAGGTAGATAGAAGTGAGACCAGTAGCGGCTATTAAAGGTAGCGGTGCCTCGACCCCTGTAACCACAATGATGTACAGGTGCGTGTCCTATGATCATGGTAATTGAAGTTATCATCATCATCCTAGAATGACTCCAATAACTTCCAAAACACAATGGTGCAGCTTCATAATTATCATAATCAGTTCAAGCGCTAAACTCTGGGTTTAGCGTTCAAACAAGGTTCCACCTAATTCGAGGTCGGCGGAAAGTGAAGTTTTAGTGTGTAGGTGAAGATTTGTCTTTTTTTTTTTTTACACAGGGTTTTTACAAGGATAGGTTAAGGAAGGATTCCTAACTTTATTTACAAGCTAAGAGCCGTTACCTACATCAGTTCATTTGAAAGCCTTTTTATTGTTACCAGACACAGATAGGGAACAAGATAAAAGTTGGAGCCATCCATCTGTAGGGCAGCAATTTCATTTGATCAACTGACTTTATGTGAAATTTTTATTCCCATTCAATCACTTTGAATATATTTCAGTTTACCTCTTGTAAACGACTTTAATGGCTGATGCATCTTACTGCCAGGATAAGATAAGATTTCGTTCGGATTTTTAACCCCGGAGGGTTAGCAACCCAGGATAACCCAAGAAAGTCAGTGCGTCATCGAAGACTGTAACTTATTTCCACTGGGGTCCTCAATCTTGTCCCTCAGGATACGACCCACACCAGTCTACTAACACCCAGGTACCTATTTGCTGCTAGGTGAACAGGTGTAAGGAAACGTGTCGGAATGTTTCCACCCACCGGGAATCGAACCCGGGCCCTGTGTGTGTGAAGCTGGAGCTTTAGCCATGTGCAGGCAAATTTGTCAATACAGTAAAATAGTTAAAAACTTAGAATTCGTGACAAATGGAGAATGACTCATTTGATCGGCATAAAACTTTTACCACTGATAAGGTTACCAAACACAACCTTCATCTTGCTCCTAATTTGCCAGTCTATTGAATAGTATTATTATTATTATAATCAAGGGGGAAGCGCTAAACCCGGAGGATTATATAGCGCCTGAGGGGGGGGATGTGGAAGGCATTCAGGCTTAATTCGGGGAACTGGAGCACAGATCCAATTCCCTAAATCGAGAGCTCCTCACCAACATCAAGGAACCTTCCTTGAGGGGTATTGAATATTAATATTCATTTTTATTCAGCAACCAAAGAATGGTTCTTCTGATTGACTCCAAAATATTGATGATGCATTCTAAGAGGAGAATGATAATCCCCAAGTTTAGTCTAAGTGCAAAATTTAAATTCTGAGTTTTAAAAACCTTTCATTATTTTAGTTTGTTGGTTCCCTTGATATATTATTATAATCATAACTAAGCGCTAAACCCACAAGGGTCATACAGCATTCTCTTTATATTTCTGGAAATTTTTGTGCGAACTGCCCTTGTGAGCTGCTCACCTTGGCAAGTGCTGTTGACACAGACACCCTGAGACAGTCCTCTTATTTTTATTTAAGGTTCACAAGTGGCTCTTAAAACATATTTCCAGTTACTACTGCTTTTGCAAGAAATTCCTACCTATTCACGAATGAAGGATTAACTCACTAGGTGGTATGGAGTTGTCTGGTCCCTCACTGTCAGTACCTCTTGCAGTGCCGGACTGATTTGGTCTTTGTCTGCTCAAACCCCACAGATCAACTACAACCTACGTTTCCTCAGAATATCACTGGCCAACTAATGCTGAGAAAATGTTAAGTCTGTCTTACTGCAGGTGGCCTGGGAATAGTCAAATACCCAGAGTACTTCAAGAAGCCTCTAGGATTTTATTGTCTCCAGTCCAAGTGTATGAGCACGTTCTCCGGACTGTTTGACACAGCACGTCTTCTCGCAATGGTGTTGAGAGCTGGGTCTCTCTGACTCCAATCATTTGGTTGCCAGTTCTCTAATATTCGCCTATATTAAAGGCATAATCCTACCTATGTTAAGGGCCTAGGACTACATTAATAATATCTACATTTACTTCTCTAATTCTAATATTAGTTACTACTGTACTGTGTAAACCTACCTTGAAGGGTAAGTATTTTTTTTTTTTCAAGATACTAATGCCGGAAAAAAATCATCCCCCAGTACCAACAATACCACCAGTCCGATAACATTCTTCTTTGCAAATATACAGGGTCTAAAACCAGCAACAAACCACAAAATACCTTTCATCCGTGGACTGCTTGCAGAGGCAAAGGCAATGTTCGCGGCTTTCACTGAGACCCACATAAAGGATCACTTGGACAACGAAATATGGATCCCAGGTTACAACCTATACAGATGTGACAGAGTGAACAGGCAAAAGGGGGGGGGTTGGCCTGTACATTGCAGAGTCACTTGTTTGCACAGAACTGCTAAATGCCTCAAATGATGTGGAAGTTTTAGCAGTAAAGGTCGAGAACCAAAACCTAGTCATTGTGATAGTCTACAAGCCTCCGGATGCAACATCCCAGCAATTCCAGGAACAGCTGTTAAAAATTGACCACTGTCTGGAAAACCTTCCAGCTCCTGCACCCAACATCTTGCTCCTGGGGGATTACAACTTAAGGCACCTAAAATGGAGGAATATAGCAAATAATATTCTTGCAGTAATAACACCAGGAGGCAGCTCTGATGAAAACTCACACTCACGCGAGCTTTTAAATCTCTGCACGAAATTCAATTTAAACCAGCAAATAATAGAGCCTACTAGACTGGAGAATACACTAGACCTCATCTTCACTAACAGTGATGATCTGATAAGAAATGTCACCATATCAAAAACAATATTCTCAGATCACAACATAATTGAGGTTCAGTCATGTATGCGCGGAGCCCCAGACCGACATAATGAGATTAGTCACGAGGGAGCATTCACCAAATTCAACTTCAATAACAAAAACATAAAGTGGGACCAAGTAAACCAAGTCCTAACCGATATAAGCTGGGAAGATATACTAAGCAACACAGACCCCAACTTATGCCTAGAACAGATTAACTCGGTGGCACTCGATGTATGCACAAGGCTTATTCCTCTAAGAAAAAGGAGGAGTAGATGTAAAACAGAAAGAGACAGGCGCTCCCTTTACAGGCGACGGAAAAGAATAACAGAGCGGCTAAAAGAGGTCAATATATCTGAAATGCGTAGGGAAACACTGGTCAGAGAAATAGCAAGCATCGAACTTAAGCTAAAAGAATCCTTTAGGAGTCAGGAATCGCGGGAAGAACTAAAAGCCATAAATGAAATCGAAAGAAACCCAAAGTATTTCTTCTCCTATGCCAAATCAAAATCGAGAACAACGTCCAGTATTGGGCCCCTACTTAAACAAGATGGGTCCTACACAGGTGACAGCAAGGAAATGAGTGAGCTACTCAAGTCCCAATATGACTCAGTTTTTAGCAAGCCGCTAACCAGACTGAGAGTCGAAGATCAAAATTAATTTTTTATGAGAGAGCCACAAAATTTGATTAACACAAGCCTATCCGATGTTATCCTGACGCCAAATGACTTCGAACAGGCGATAAATGACATGCCCATGCACTCTGCCCCAGGGCCAGACTCATGGAACTCTGTGTTCATCAAGAACTGCAAGAAGCCCCTATCACGAGCCTTTTCCATCCTATGGAGAGGGAGCATGGACACGGGGGTCGTCCCACAGTTACTAAAAACAACAGACATAGCCCCACTCCACAAAGGGGGCAGTAAAGCAATAGCAAAGAACTACAGACCAATAGCACTAACATCCCATATCATAAAAATCTTTGAAAGGGTCCTAAGAAGCAAGATCACCACCCATCTAGAAACCCATCAGTTACACAACCCAGGGCAACATGGGTTTAGAACAGGTCGCTCCTGTTTGTCTCAACTATTGGATCACTACGACAAGGTCCTAAATGCACTAGAAGATAAAAAGAATGCAGATGTAATATATACAGACTTTGCAAAAGCCTTCGACAAGTGTGACCATGGCGTAATAGCGCACAAAATGCGTGCTAAAGGAATAACAGGAAAAGTCGGTCGATGGATCTATAATTTCCTCACTAACAGAACACAGAGAGTAGTCGTCAACAGAGTAAAGTCCGAGGCAGCTACGGTGAAAAGCTCTGTTCTACAAGGCACAGTACTCGCTCCCATCTTGTTCCTCATCCTCATATCCGACATAGACAAGGATGTCAGCCACAGCACCGTGTCTTCCTTTGCAGATGACACCCGAATCTGCATGACAGTGTCTTCCATTGCAGACACTGCAAAGCTCCAGGTGG
This sequence comes from Cherax quadricarinatus, assembly GCF_038502225.1. Lineage (NCBI taxonomy): Eukaryota > Metazoa > Arthropoda > Malacostraca > Decapoda > Parastacidae > Cherax > Cherax quadricarinatus. The sequence goes on along the minus strand of NC_091321.1, from coordinate 3,721,194 downwards.
ACATCAACCAAATCTTTCAGTGGGCTGCAGAAAACAATATGAAGTTCAACGATGAGAAATTTCAATTACTCAGATATGGTAAACATGAGGAAATTAAATCTTCATCAGAGTACAAAACAAATTCTGGCCACAAAATAGAGCGAAACACCAACGTCAAAGACCTGGGAGTGATCATGTCGGAGGATCTCACCTTCAAGGACCATAACATTGTATCAATCGCATCTGCTAGAAAAATGACAGGATGGATAATGAGAACCTTCAAAACTAGGGAGGCCAAGCCCATGATGACACTCTTCAGGTCACTTGTTCTATCTAGGCTGGAATATTGCTGCACACTAACAACACCTTTCAAGGCAGGTGAAATTGCCGACCTAGAAAATGTACAGAGAACTTTCACGGCGCGCATAACGGAGATAAAACACCTCAATTATTGGGAGCGCTTGAGGTTCCTAAACCTGTATTCCCTGGAACGCAGGAGGGAGAGATACATGATTATATACACCTGGAAAATCCTAGAGGGACTAGTACCGAACTTGCACACGAAAATCACTCACTACGAAAGCAAAAGACTTGGCAGACGATGCACCATCCCCCCAATGAAAAGCAGGGGTGTCACTAGCACGTTAAGAGACCATACAGTAAGTGTCAGGGGCCCGAGACTGTTCAACTGCCTCCCAGCACACATAAGGGGGATTACCAACAGACCCCTGGCAGTCTTCAAGCTGGCACTGGACAAGCACCTAAAGTCAGTTCCGGATCAGCCGGGCTGTGGCTCGTACGTTGGTTTGCGTGCAGCCAGCAGCAACAGCCTGGTTGATCAGGCTCTGATCCACCAGGAGGTCTGGTCACAGACCGGGCCGCGGGGGCGTTGACCCCCGGAACTATCTCCAGGTAAACTCCAGTCGGCCATCTCCCACCGAGGCAGGGTGACCCAAAAAAGAAAATCCCCAAAAAGAAAATACTTTCACCATCATTCAACACTTTCACCACACTCGCACATTATCACTGTTTTTGCAGAAGTGCTCAGAATACAACAGTCTAGAAGCATATACATTTGTACATATAAAGATACACAACATATCCCTCCAAACTGCCAATAAGGTAAGTATATCAATAAGGGTAAGTATATCAAATAATAATACGTGTGTAAAGGTAGAAAGTTGAAAGTGAACATAGAAAAGAATAAGGTGATGAGGGTATCAAATGATTTAGATAAAGAAAAATTTGATATCAAATTGGGGAGGAGGAGTATGGAAGAAGTGAATGCTTTCAGATACTTGGGAGTTGACATGTCAGCAGATGAATTTATGAAGGATGAGGTTAATCATAGAATTGATGAAGGAAAAAAGGCGAGTGGTGCGTTGAGGTATATGTGGAGTCAAAAAACGTTATCTATGGAGGCAAAGAAGGGAATGTATGAAAATATAGTAGTACCAACACTTATATGGGTGTGAAGCTTGGGTGGTAAATGCTGCAGCGAGGAGGCGGTTGGAGGCAGTGGAGATGTCCTAAGGGCAATGTGTGGTGTAAATATTATGCAGAAAATTCGGAGTGTGGAAATTAGGTGTGGAGTTAAAAGTATTAGTCAGAGGGCTGAAGAGGGGTTGTTGAGGTGGTTTGGTCATTTAGAGAGAATGGATCGAAGTAGAATTACATGGAGAGCATTTAAATCTGTAGGAGAAGGAAGGCGGGATAGGGGTCGTCCTCGAAAAGGTTGGAAGGAAGGGGTAAGGGAGGTTTTGTGGGCGAGGGGCTTGGACTTCCAGCAGGCATGCATGAGCGTGTTCGATAGGAGTGAATGGAGACGAATGGTATTTGGGACCTGACAATCTGTTGGAGTGTGAGCAGGGTAATATTTAGTGAAGGGATTCAGGGAAACCGGTTATTTTTATATAGCCGGACTTGTATCCTGGAAATGGGAAGTACAATGCCTGCACTCTAAAGGAGGGGTTCGGGATATTAGCGGTTTGGAGGGATATGTTGTGTATCTTTATACATATATACTTCTAAACTGTTGTGTTCTGAGCACCTCTGCAAAAACAGTGATTATGTGTGAGTGAGGTGAAAGTGTTGACTGATGATGAAAGTATTTTCTTTCTGGGGATTTTCTTTCTTTTTAGGTCACCCTGCCTCGGTGGGAGACGGCCGACGTGTTGAAAAAAAAAAATGTACAGTCACTAACTCTGCAAACTGTGTGTGTGTGAGAGGATGTTAAGTGCTTGTACTGATTATTTACTATTTTCCTGTGGAAGTTATTTGGTCTCTCAATAAATTTCCACAATATTAATATTATAATCAAATTATCATAAACATTTGAAGATCTAACACTAAGGATTTTGAGAGTTATCCAGGCCATTCCAGGATGCTGAAAATGGGTTCAATAACTTTTGGCTATAGGGAATGTGAACATGCCAATTGCTCCTAGAGTTTGGTCCTCATTATCCTACACAAGTGTTGAAAAATTTAAACTGATTGGATGATTATGATTATTACATTTAAAACTAAGCACTAAACCCACAAGGATGCTTTTTGGATGAGGCATCCTTGAGTTATGAGCAACATAAAATCAAAGAGTAGTAGGAAGAATAAAAAGAAAAAAATTAGGTAACCTCTTAAGGTACCCCTTTGGGAATACTTAAATATACTGGTAGTCATGAAATCCTGATGAAATTTTAACCATGTTAGTGTAAAATGTTTGGCAGTACTGATAGGTTGCATGAAAAAAGGCAGTAAGAGGAATTTCAATAAATTAAACAAAAGCCTATAAAGATCTTTTGTGAAAATATTTTATTTACATAAATATCAGTTACATTTAATGGATGGAATACATTACACAAGCTTCTTTCATTATGGATGGAATGGAAATGTATAAAACAGAATAGATATGGAATAAGCCTTGTCTATTTTTTAACACACAAGCTGTCTCACCGAGGTAGGGTCTATTTTATTCTCTCTAAATATAATTAGCAACTTTATACAAAGATAATAGGAAAAGCATCTCATTGCACAATTCAGTCAATATATCAATTGCAAAGATAAAACATGAGCAGTTATGTATTGCTAAGCCTGTTACCAGAACTGGAAGCCACATGAATCATGCCAGTCTTTCCTAAATATTTCTGAAACAAAAAATGTTTTTCAAATCTACTTAATTGGGAGAAGCAGTATGTGAAAGAAAAAGAGAATTGTAAATGAGAGAGAAAGAAGATAAGAATGCAGATTAAAATCATGGGGCTGAGATAAGAAGTTGTGACAAGAAGAATGTGTATAAAAAAGGTAATGAGAGTCATTATGGTGTAGAGTATGAAACTGATGTTTCATCAACTTGGCAATGAGGTGCTGACTAGCTTCATGACTTACAGCTCTACACAAATGAAGATCATACTTCCCTTCTCTGAGACTCAACATCTTGGCTGCAATAACTTTAAGTATTATAACATAATAAATAACTTGCATGTTACATTTTTTGTACTCTCCTGTCCAATGCACCATTTTAACCTGATAATTAAAATTAATAGATACTTACTGAGCAAAGTAGTATTATTTTATGTCTAAACACAGACTTATAAGTACAGTATACAAGTACAGCAAAACCTACCTGTATGTTCATGTTAAGCAACCACATATTATGATAAGTAATTTGGTAATTATGCTTGTATAAAGGAAGAATGAAATGTTTATTGTTTTAGATTTATACATTCAAATGTTTTAGATTTATAAATTCATATTTCTAATTTTTTAATTAAAAATACAAAAATGACATGAACACTACATTATAATTGTGCATTTACACTCATAATATAGGTCTAATATCCAGTATGTCATACCATAAGTGTCTGCTGGGAAGGAGAAGAGGAATCCAAAGGGGGAGCAGAGCTGTCCCCTTTGGATCATACATATGTCAATGAAACACATACTGATGACTTGCTTATCCTCTTGCCCCTTTCCTGGAAAATCTCCAGCAGATGCAACTGTGGCAACATATTGTACTTAATCCTAGTACAAATACTACACAATATTTAAAATAATAAAAAATCCCAAGTGTAGCCAATTATAAAGGCTATTGCTATGAGCTGGCAGGCAATTTCACCAGTAATGAAAATATCAATGCTATATATTATCCTTAAAATGCAACAAGATAGCTGGATATTAAAGATAAGGCAGTAGCTTAGCTTAAAAAAAATTTTAGACAAAAATTTATTTGGCTTTATCAGCTGCTTCAACATGATTCAAAATATGTGGATTATCTAGAATGTTTCACATATTTACACATGCACTAGATCATATAACAAACCTCTGAAGTACAGTACTGTATATTCAAAAGCATTAGACACAATTAACATACGCACCTCCAGAGTACTCATATTATTATTATTATAATCAAAAAGAAGCGCTAAGCCACAAGGACTATACAGCGCTGCAGGGCAGGAAGGAAGCGAGGGCATCAGGTGGCAAAAGGGAGATGGATGAGCAACAGGTTACGGATAACAGCGGGGCAGTGGATGGTGAAAGGGTAAAGGGCAGCAAGAGACTGAACCAGAAAGGGCTGAGGGGAGTGCGAAAAGTATCATCAGAGTTTGTGGAGTAAATCAGTCGTTGTCAAGAAGTCAATGAGAGAGTCAGGATTAAAGGAGGGTCCATCAGCAAGAAGGGAAGGTAAAGAGAGAGTAGGAGAACGAAGACGACGTTGGAGGTAAATTCTGCGTGCTCGTTGATAGAGAGGGCAGTCTAACAGAATGTGGCTAATCGATACTGGAACTTGACACTGCTCACAGAGAGGAACAGGGTGCCTCTCCATGAGATACCCATGAGTAAGACGAGTGTGGCCAATGCGAAGGCGGGAGAGAGTGGTCTCCCAACCTCGGCACTGATGACAAGAAGACGGCCAGTAACCTATGCTCGGTTTAATAGAATGAAGTTTGTTACCGAGCAGAGTTGACCAACGTTGTTGCCAACGGGTGCGAAGGTGGGTAGCTATTGCAGCAAAATAGTCCAGAAATGGAACACCTCGATAGGAAATTGGTAGGTCATATACTGCTGACCGCGCAGCAGTGTCTGCCTGTTCATTGCCCTGTACGTCGACATGACCAGGGACCCAACAAAAAACAATATCTTTATGTTTGGTAGAGATACGGCGTAGCCAAAGTTGGATACGGAGAACTAGGGGATGAGATGTATCAAATTTTCGTATAGCCTGTAGAGCACTAAGGGAGTCTGAGACTACTACAAATGATGACACAGGCATAGATGCGATACGAATAAGTGCTGCAAGAATGGCATACAGTTCAGCAGTAAAAATGCTAGCTGAAGATAGTAAATGCCCTCGTACGACGCTGTCCGGAAACACTGCTGCGAATCCGACGCCGTCTGAAGACTTAGAGCCATCTGTGTACACAGCGGTGGCATGAGAATGAGAGTGGAAGTGATCAAGAAAAAGAGAGCGGGAAGCCACCGTAGGCAGTTGAGCTTTCGAGCAAGGGAGTGAGAAAGAACAGACCCGAACAGCTGGAACTTCCCAGGGGGGTAGGGAAAAGTGAGATGCTACATGAACATATAAAGGTGGTAACTGAAGGGAAGACAAGAGTGAAAGTAGGCGAAGAGAAAAGGGACGGAGCAAACAGGGGCGGCGAACGAATAAAGAATGTCTACTAATATCGGTGACCATTCTATAAATGGAAGGATTGTGTAGATCGTGAGAGCGTACATAGTAACGAAGGCAATGGGCATCACGGCGATCAGACAAGGATGGAACATTTGCTTCTGTATAGAGGCTCTCAACAGGGGAAGAGCGAAAAGCACCAAGGCACAAACGTAAGCCTTGGTGATGGATAGAGTTAAGGCTAGAGAGAGTAGCAGGAGAGGCCGCGGAATAAATCTGGTCGCCATAATCGAGTTTCGATAAAACGAGGGCTGAATGTAGGCGAAGCAGAGTTCGACGATCAGCTCCCCAGGAAAGATGAGCAAGGGTTTTAAGAAGGTTTAGCCGGCTGTGACAAGTTGCCTTCAGAGAGGTAATGTGAGGTTTCCAGGTTAACCGACGGTCAAAGAGAAGGCCTAGAAACCTGACTGTATCACGTTCGGGGATACGGGAGCCATAGAGATACAAAGGATGATCGGAGATAACAGAGCGTCTAGTGAAAGTAATTTGGTGAGTTTTGGTACTTGAAAATTTAAACCCATGTGTGGTGGCCCAAGTGGAAACACGGTCGACCGCATGCTGGAGAGAAACTGCAATAAGGTGACAGTCAGCGCCTGCACAAGCAATAGCGAAGTCATCAACATAGAGTGATGACCAAATATTGGGTGGAAGAACAGAGGCCAAATCATTTATAGCAAGGAGAAAAAGTGTTGTGCTTAGAACACATCCCTGAGGGACACCTTCAGCTTGGACGAAGTCCGGGGAAAGAACATTATTGACTCGAACACGGAAATGTCTGTCAGTTAAAAAGTTCTTAAGGAAGGATGGTAGATTGCCTCGGAGGCCTAAGGAATGGGCCTGGGCCAAAATATTATACCTCCAAGTTGTGTCATATGCCTTCTCAAGGTCGAAAAATATGGCAATAACTGAGTGATTATTCGCAAAGGCATTACGAACATACGTATCCAAGCGTAGTAAGGGGTCTATGGTAGAACGACCCTTACGAAAGCCATATTGACTAGCGGAGAGACTGTTGCGAGTCTCTAAATACCACATTAAACGTCGATTTACGAGGCGTTCCATCACTTTGCAAACTGCACTTGTAAGAGCGATGGGGCGATAGTGGGAGGCATCATGTCCTGTAGTACCCGGTTTGCGGAAAGGGAGAACAATGGCAGATTTCCACAGCTGGGGAAGAACTCCTTGTGCCCAAATAAGATTGAAGAGGTGTAAGAGGACTACAAGGGCTGACCGATGTAAATGTTGTAACATACGAATATGAATGTCATCAGGCCCAGCTGCCGATGATCGGCAAGCTGAGAGCGTTGCCTCCAGTTCTTGAAGTGTAAAAGGCACATTATACTGTTCTTCTCCGAGAGAAGAAAAGTCCAAGGGTACTAACTCTCTGGCAGACTTTGAGGAAAGAAACGAGGGGCATAGATGGAGCCCTCGGGAAATACGGACCAGATGTGTGCCAAGTTCAATGGCAACGTCGAGAGGGTTTGCTATATCAACACCAGTGACCCGTAGAACAGGAGCCGGGTCAGGAGAGTATTTACCACTCAATTTCCTCACTTTTTTCCAGACTGCACTCATAGAAGAAGCAGAGGTGATGGTGGAAACATAGTCTCGCCAACAAGTGCGTTTAGCTTCACGGATGACACGGCGAGCGATCGCACGCTTCTGCTTAAAATCAACAAGTCTCTCAGCGGTTCTATTGTACCGGTACCTGCCCCATGCAGCACGTTTCAAACGTACTGCACGAGCACAAGCAGGAGATCACCAAGGCACGCACTTCTGAGAATGCCTGCCTGAGGTTTGGGGTATAGAATGAGAAGCTGCGGTATAAACTGATGTCGAGAAGATGTGTAGGAGCTCATCAATGGAGGATGAAGAAGGAACCTCACTAAAAGCAGTGAGGTGTGAGTAAAGATCCCAATTTGCCCGATCAAATTGCCAGCGAGGGCTACGGGAAGGTGGTGAATAGTAAGGAGAAGTAAGAATGATCGGAAAATGATCGCTGTCATGTAAGTCTGGTAGAACAGACCAGGTGAAGTCTAGTGCAGTGGAGGAAGAGCAGACTGATAGATCGATGCAAGAGAGAGTATGAGTACGAGGATCAAAATGGGTGGGAGTACCCGTATTTAAAACATGGAGGGGGTGAGAGGCAAGAAAAGCCTCCAACTGAATGCCACGTGAGTCACAATGAGACCCCCCCCAGAGGAAATGGTGGGCATTAAAATCACCAAGTAACAGAAGTGGTGGTGGTAAGGATGAAACAAGAAAGGCAAAGTCTGGGATAGAAAATGCTCGAGAAGGAGAGAGATATAAAGAACATATTGTAAACCACTTATTCAAGTGGATACGGGCTGCAGTGTAATGCAGCGAGGTATGGACAAATAGTTGACAGTACGGAATATCATTGCGTAGAAGAAGGGCACTTTCATTAAAGGTCCCATCTGAGAAAGGATCCGAAGAATACAATAAATTATAGCCTGAGATAGGATGGAAAACAGCCGAGTGTAATTTTGGTTCTTGTAAGCAAGCACCAACAGGGGAAAACCTGGAAAGCAACATCTGAAGCTCACCCCGATTACCCCTGAGGCCGCGGATATTCCACTGTAAATAGGCCATGATTGGCGATGAAGAAAATATCAGGAATCTGTAGGTAAAGGCACCTACGGACTAGAGGGGTTAGAAAAGTCAACGTGTGGTGGCATTGGAAGATGTTCAAGTAGCGAAGGAACGGAGCGTTGCGAAGAATGGGGTTGTGAAGATGGAGGAGAGGGAAGAGAAGGAACAGGAAGTGAATCAGTGTCCATTGAAGGTTTAGTCTCTGCAATATATTCTGAAATGGCTTCAAGTGTTTCTGAATTCAAAGATGTATGGGAAACCATATTGGAGATAGGAGGAGGAGGGTGAGTAAAGATTGGGACAGTAATGGACTGTACCAAAGTAGAGGGGGAGGGAAAAGTGTAAGGGACTGGAGATGAAGTGTGGGGGGGGACAGAAGAGGTAGAAACCTGGGAGGTGACAGAAGAGGGAGAAACTTGGGAGGGGACGGGGGTGGAAGGCATAGTACGAGGAGGAGGGTGAATCTCCACACTTGTAATAGAGCCAGAGAGAGGGGAAGAACTAGGTACAGAGACTGGGAAGGTAACGTGTGGAGGTGGAAGAAGGGAAGGAAGGGGCAAAGAAGATTTGAGCAATGTGGATTTTTTGGACTTCTGAGTAGAGGGGCGATTGGTATTAGGTGTCGTACGAGGTCTTGTCGATACTGGGGCTTGTGAGGAAGGACGCGAAGATGTGAGAACAGACTGAGTTGTAGTCGGGACGTCAGAGCCAAGGACAGCAAAAGGATTAGATGCCGTAATGGCTATGGGAGGGGTAACAACAGAGGAGGCTGCAGAAGATGGGACCCCAGAAGTGGGGGGATGTTTGGAAACACGAGAATAAGAAACACGGGGTAGTCTCCCTTGGAGGCGGAGATGAGTAACTGCCATAGCATAAGGGAGACCTTCTGCCTCTTTGAGGCAACGGATTTCACGTTCATTTAAGTAGACCTGGCAACGGCGGGAGTACGAAGGGTGAGCTTCATTACAATTAAGGCAAGATGGAGGTTGACTGCACGATGTATTAGAATGGTTGTCGGCACCACAGACTGGGCATTCGGCCATAGATCTGCAATATTTCGCTGGGTGACCAAAACGCCAGCAATTTCTACATTGTTGCGGTGTAGGTATCACCTTTCGAACTTGTAACCGATGTCCCGCGACATATACAGAGGACGGGAGTTCTCGGCTGTCAAAAGTTAAACGAGCCACATTGCAAGGGTAACGTCTCCGCCCCCTGGCAGGAAGGACATAAGTGTCTACTTTGAGGATTGGGAGATCCTGGAGTTCCAGCTGTTCAAAAATGTCATTGCCACATGACTGGAAATTCTGTTGGACTATGGTATGGGGCAGAATGACAGTACCACTACAAGAATTGAGAGAAAGATGTTTTTCAATAGTGATAGGAGTAGTATCGATATTCGAAAGGAGAGAAAGATCATGAGCTTGGGTAGCATTCTGGACAGTGACGATGCGCGTACCGCTCTTGAGAGCGTGAAATGAAATATCTCTGCCAACATGACGCAGGAGCGCTTTGGCAATACTATGGTCAGAAAGGTAGGCAGAAGAAGAAGTTGGTCTTAAAGTAAAGAATTTAGTCCATTGTGTGGTCCGAAACTGAGCGTGGAGAGGGAGTGCTTGACGTGTCGGTCGTTTCCGAGTAGAATGGGAAGGTAACGACGGAGCATCATCAGGAGATTGACGTTGGCGTTTAGGAGTAGGACCGGAGTTGGTCCGGCATGAAATGGGTGGGCGATTCGAAAATTGCCTTACCGTAGAGGGAGAAGCCGGAAGCATAGTCAAAGGAGAGCGGAGTTCAGACAAATCGAAGGAGTCAGTCGAAGCCCCGGTACCTGAAGCGGGTGAGGAAACAGCACCAGCAAGAGGTACAGGGGCATCAGGAGTGTCCGAAGAGTGGTCTAAACACAAGGCAGGGTCAGAATGGGGTGCGGTATCAAGAAGGGGCCCGGGGGTAGTGGTTTCATGGACTAGGGCTGCCATGGTTAGGTTACTCCTTTGCTTTTTGTTTTTAAGAAAAAAAAAGAAAGAAGAAAAGAAAATAAAAACAAAAAAAAGAATAAAAAAAGGGGGGGAGCGGGGAGGAATAGTTCCCAGGAGGAATGAAAGGGCCGGAAATCTCCCTCCGCGCCCAAGAGGACTCGACACCGCTAGTAGCGCAGATGCAGCATGGAACCCGTGCCATACCCTACCCTTCATGCCAGTAAACCAGCAATCCGGGATAGCAACCTCACATCTGCCGAGCTACCTCGGTGGACAAAAGAGAGGGCGGCCGGATATCCGCCACAAAGCATACCTCCTTCAGCCACCACCCCCGGAATCCGAAAGGTGGCTTCCAGAGATACACCCGTCGCCCAAAAGACACCCAAAGCTACTCCGGGATACCGGAGAGGGATCGGGACATCCCTAGGCAATCCAGATTCCACGGCAAACTACGCCACCGCCAAGAAACCTCAACGGAATGGGATCGACCCCGGTGTCCTTTCCCCTACCTAGGAACTAGCGCGCCTGTGGGAGAAATCACGAAGGCTAAAAAGAGGAAGGGCAAAAGGGAGGGGTGAGGAGGAGGAGGAGGAATGGAAAAAGGGGAGGATGGGGAGGATGGGATAGGGGAGGGGAGAATGGGGGGTAATTAGGTTCGGTCTGAGGAAGAAGACCGACAGGGCTAATTCCTCAGACCAAGAGCCTCTTCACCACGCCAAGGAGCCCCCCTTGAAGAGGAGAGTACTCATAGATAAAAGCTTGAAGAGGAGAGACTGGTGATTATAATACTTCACACATAACAAACTACCCTGTTTTCATTGTCTTCACAGTAAAAATAATCTCATTTAAAAATTAATATCTCTATACAATGGACTCCCGGTTTTCGGCCGGTGCAGAAATTGGCTAATTCAGAAATTGAGCACTTTTTTTTTGGTGAAATCTTCCCCCAGATTTTGTGCATCCACTCAGAAATCGTTTGTACCAGACACGTTTACCTGGGCCGCTCATACATTCGTGCCTCGCTCTTGGGCACATTAAATGTCTTATTTTAGGTTAATATAGAGAGTGGTGAAGCAATGTAAAAAGAGAGCAAATGAGAGAGTGGGTGAGATGTTATCAACAAATTTTGTTGAAAATAAGAAAAAGTTTTGGAGTGAGATTAACAAGTTAAGAAAGCCTAGAGAACAAATGGATTTGTCAGTTAAAAATAGGAGAGGAGAGTTATTAAATGGAGAGTTAGAGGTATTGGGAAGATGGAAGGAATATTTTGAGGAATTGTTAAATGTTGATGAAGATAGGGAAGCTGTGATTTCGTGTATAGGGCAAGGAGGAATAACATCTTGTAGGAGTGAGGAAGAGCCAGTTGTGAGTGTGGGGGAAGTTCGTGAGGCAGTAGGTAAAATGAAAGGGGGTAAGGCAGCCGGGATTGATGGGATAAAGATAGAAATGTTAAAAGCAGGTGGGGATATAGTTTTGGAGTGGTTGGTGCAATTATTTAATAAATGTATGGAAGAGGGTAAGGTACCTAGGGATTGGCAGAGAGCATGCATAGTTCCTTTGTATAAAGGCAAAGGGGATAAAAGAGAGTGCAAAAATTATAGGGGGATAAGTCTGTTGAGTGTACCTGGTAAAGTGTATGGTAGAGTTATAATTGAAAGAATTAAGAGTAAGACGGAGAATAGGATAGCAGATGAACAAGGAGGCTTTAGGAAAGGTAGGGGGTGTGTGGACCAGGTGTTTACAGTGAAACATATAAGTGAACAGTATTTAGATAAGGCTAAAGAGGTCTTTGTGGCATTTATGGATTTGGAAAAGGCGTATGACAGGGTGGATAGGGGGGCAATGTGGCAGATGTTGCAAGTGTATGGTGTAGGAGGTAGGTTACTGAAAGCAGTGAAGAGTTTTTACGAGGATAGTGAGGCTCAAGTTAGAGTATGTAGGAAAGAGGGAAATTTTTTCCCAGTAAAAGTAGGCCTTAGACAAGGATGTGTGATGTCACCGTGGTTGTTTAATATATTTATAGATGGGGTTGTAAGAGAAGTAAATGCGAGGGTCTTGGCAAGAGGCGTGGAGTTAAAAGATAAAGAATCACACACAAAGTGGGAGTTGTCACAGCTGCTCTTTGCTGATGACACTGTGCTCTTGGGAGATTCTGAAGAGAAGTTGCAGAGATTGGTGGATGAATTTGGTAGGGTGTGCAAAAGAAGAAAATTAAAGGTGAATACAGGAAAGAGTAAGGTTATGAGGATAACAAAAAGATTAGGTGATGAAAGATTGAATATCAGATTGGAGGGAGAGAGTATGGAGGAGGTGAACGTATTCAGATATTTGGGAGTGGACGTGTCAGCGGATGGGTCTATGAAAGATGAGGTGAATCATAGAACTGATGAGGGAAAAAGAGTGAGTGGTGCACTTAGGAGTCTGTGGAGACAAAGAACGTTGTCCTTGGAGGCAAAGAGGGGAATGTATGAGAGTATAGTTTTACCAACGCTCTTATATGGGTGTGAAGCGTGGGTGATGAATGTTGCAGCGAGGAGAAGGCTGGAGGCAGTGGAGATGTCATGTCTGAGGGCAATGTGTGGTGTGAATATAATGCAGAGAATTCGTAGTTTGGAAGTTAGGAGGAGGTGCGGGATTACCAAAACTGTTGTCCAGAGGGCTGAGGAAGGGTTGTTGAGGTGGTTCGGACATGTAGAGAGAATGGAGCAAAACAGAATGACTTCAAGAGTGTATCAGTCTGTAGTGGAAGGAAGGCGGGGTAGGGGTCGGCCTAGGAAGGGTTGGAGGGAGGGGGTAAAGGAGGTTTTGTGTGCGAGGGGCTTGGACTTCCAGCAGGCATGCGTGAGCGTGTTTGATAGGAGTGAATGGAGACAAATGGTTTTTAATACTTGACGTGCTGTTGGAGTGTGAGCAAAGTAACATTTATGAAGGGATTCAGGGAAACCGGCAGGCCGGACTTGAGTCCTGGAGATGGGAAGTACAGTGCCTGCACTCTGAAGGAGGGGTGTTAATGTTGCAGTTTAAAAACTGTAGTGTAAAGCACCCTTCTGGCAAGACAGTGATGGAGTGAATGATGGTGAAAGTTTTTCTTTTTCGGGCCACCCTGCCTTGGTGGGGATCGGCCGGTGTGATAATAAAAATAATAAAAAAAATAGACATTTTCATTAATCCATGATATTTTCTTCAAAATTATATAAGAAACAAGTTACATAGCATATAGTGTAAAAACATAGCATATAAACATGCAGTGTTTATATGCTATCGTGTGGTGAGTTGGGTGGAGGATAAACATTACATTTTCTCTGGTCCAGTGTTAGGGGAAACTGTGAATCTGGGGTCTGGCCCAGTCACCGCCCATAATACGCGAATTATTCATTACTTCTCCCTTTGTTTATGATGGCATCTAAAGGTAGTTGTTAGAAATCATTACACTCGATGAACATGGTATGTTGATGGTAACAATATGGTTGTGTAGTGTAGCCCAGGGGGGCTTCATACATGTACCTACATCTACTGGCTACCTACACTTACTTCCTACAAATAAATACTACTCACCGCTCACCCTACATTAAGACTGCAAATATTTCAAGGTAAGTAATGAATGTACTGTGGCAGTAAAAGACCAAGAAAGGAAGTAACCCTCGAGAGGGCCTTGATACCTGAAGCCCTTATGGAGGGGCATTCCCAACTCCCTCCTCGCCTTCTTCAATATACCAACAGTCTTCAAATAAACGTATGTAATGTTCATTTATCATTAAAGTTAGTGCTTCATATTTCTCATTGTCTTCTGTATGTAACACTATAGTTATTCTTTAAAATTTTCTTTTTTTTTTAACCCCTTGACTGTCGCAACCCCCAATCTTGAGGTGTCTCCTGGTGTTGCAAAAAAAAAAAAAAAAAAAATTCTTATGAAATGATAATCTTTTCCCGATTGTAATGACACCAAAAAAAAAAACAAAATTTGATGGAAAACTGACGGAATTACGCTCTCACAAAGTTAGCGACCTCGACGATATTTACGAATCTAGGCCCCTCAAGGAAGGTTCCTTGATGTTGGTGAGGGGCTCTTGATTTAGGGAATTGGATCTGTGCTCCAGTTCCCCGAATTAAGCCTGAATGCCTTCCACATCCCCCCCCAGGCGCTGTATAATCCTCCGGGTTTAGCGCTTCCCCCTTGATTATAATAATAATAATAATACGAATCTACGATTTCGCCCAATTTAAGCCCTGTTTTCGGCTAATTCCATTGTTCCAGTCGACCAAACTCATAGCTATTTCTTTAGAACTCCATTTTTTCTATCGATTGAGTACAAGAAACTGCCCATTTACCGATTTCAACTACCCAATAACGTGGTCAGAAATTTGCAATTTGGCCAATTTCACAAAAATTAAAAAATATGAATTTCAAAATAAAGTCCAGAGTGAACAACGCAGACATTCTTGGCTCTAAAATAACATTTTCTTTGTTCATCAGTCATGTCTCCAGGCCCCTCTGATATTACTCTTGCTTTCTATTTTGAATTTTTATTCAAACAAAAGATAGAAGATTTACAGTTATGCAGACTACTGCAATACTGTAATAATTGTACAAATAATGTCAACCCATTCATGACTGCATATTAGAATGGCTTGTTGGACATTTATTGGACAATGACATCATTTGTTTACTTTTGAACATTGGCAAAAATCAAACATTTCCCCTACTTTGAGCTCCATTTCCAGGTTCTTTTTATAGTAAAACCAATCAAAATCACCTCTATTTCTATAATATGTTATCCATTATATCAAATGAAACCAAGAATGCAACCATAAATATTATACAAAAATAAACCACAAAGTCGGCATTTTAATTAAAAAAAAACGGTCGGAGTTTTTTTTTCTCATTATGCACTGCGTGCTCCAGAATTTTTTTATATGGTGCACACTGACCACGCAGACCCATTCTCTCAAATGTGGGCCTACCAGCTTTCTCCTGCTTGATTTAAAGCCGCTAGAATTAATGAGTATACATACGTCAAACACGGTACCTCGTAAGAAGTATATATACGACCAAAACAGTCAAATTATTACTATTATAATCAAAAAGAAGCGCTAAGCCACAAGGGCTATACAGCGCTGCAGGGTAGGGAAGGAAGCGAGGGTACTGGATGGCAGAAGGGAGGAGGGATGATCAGTAGGTTACAGAAAACAGCGGGGCAGGGGATAGTACGGGGGTAGAGGGTAGCAAGAGATTGAAGTAGAAAGGGCTGAAGGTATCAGAATTTGTGAAGTAAGTCAGTTGTTGTCAAAAAGTCAATGAGAGAGTCCGGATGAAAGATGGGTCCATCAGCGAGAAGGGAAGGTAAAGAGAGAGTAGTGGAGCGAAGACGATGACGGAGGTAAATTCTGCGTGCTCGTTGATAAAGTGGGCAGTCCAACAGAATGTGGCTGACTGATAATGGAGCTTGGCAATTCTCACAGAGAGGAGCAGGGCGCCTCTCCATGAGATATCCATGAGTATGACGAGTGTGGCCAATGCGAAGACGGGAGAGAGTAGTCTCCCAACCTCGACACTGGTGATAGGAAGACGGCCAGTAACCTATACTCGGTTTAATAGATTGAAGTTTGTTGCCGAGCATAGTAGACCAACAGTGTTGCCAACGGGTGGGAAGATATTGCAGCAAAATAGTCCGTAAATGGAATACCTCTATATGAAACTGGTAGGTCATGTACTGCTGACCGCGCAGCAGTGTCTGCCTGTTCATTGCCCTGTATGTCAACATGACCAGGGACCCAACAAAAAACAATATCTTTATGCTTGGTAAAGATGCGGTGTAGCCAGTTGGATACGGAGGACTAAGGGGTGAGGGGTATCAAATTTCTGTATAGCCTGTAAAGCACTAAGGGAGTCTGAGACAACCACAAATGATGACACAGGCATAGATGCAATACGGATAAGTGCTGCAAGGATGGCATACAATTCAGCAGTAAAAATACTAGCCGAAGATAGTAAATGCCCTCGTACGACGCTGTCCGGAAACACTGCTGCGAATCCTACGCCATCAGAAGACTTAGAGCCATCTGTGTGCACAGCAATGGCATGAGAATGAGAGTGAAAGTGGTCAAGAAAAAGAGAGCGGGAAGCGCCCGTAGACAGTTGGGCTTTCGAGTAAGGGAGAGAGAAAGAACAGACTCGAACAGCTGGAACTTCCCAGGGGGGTAGGGAAAAGTGAGATGCTACATGAACATAGAAAGGTAGTAATTGAAGAGAAGACAAGAGCGAATGAAGGCGAAGAGAGAAGGGACAGAGTAAACAGGGGCGGCGAACAAATAAAGAATGTCTACTAATATCAGTGACCATTCTATAAATGGAAGGACTGCGGAGATCATGAGAGCGTACATAGTAGCGAAGGCAATGGGCATCACAGCGATCGGATAAGGATGGAACGTTCGCTTCTGCATAGAGGCTCTCGACAGGGGAAGAGCGAAAAGCACCAAGGCATAAACGTAATCCTTGGTGATGAATGGGGTTAAGGCTAGAGAGAGTAGCAGGAGATGCCGCTGAATAGATCTGGCCACCATAATCAAGTTTCGATAAAATAAGGGTGGAATGTAGGCGAAGGAGGGTTCGACGATCAGCTCCCCATGAAAGATGAGCAAGGGTTTTAAGAAGGTTCAGCCGGCTGTGACAAGTTGCCTTCAGAGAGGTAATGTGAGGTTTCCAGGATAACCTACGATCAAAGAGGAGGCCCAGAAACTTAACTGTATCACGTTCAGGGATACGGGAGCCATAGAGGTACAAAGGATGATCAGAGACGACAGAGCGTCTAGTGAAAGTAATTTGGTGAGTTTTGGTGCTGGAAACTTTAAACCCATGTGTGGTGGCCCAATTGGAAACACGGTCGACCGCATGCTGGAGGGAAACTGTAATGAGATGACAGTAAGCGCCTGCACAGGCAATAGCGAAGTCATCAACATAGAGTGATGACCAAATATTTGATGGAAGACTAGAGGCCAAATCATTAATAGCAAGGAGAAAAAGTGTTGTGCTCAGAACACATCCCTGGGGGACACCTTCAGCTTGGATAAAGTCCGGGGAGAGCACATTATTAACCCGAACACGGAAATGCCTGTCAGTTAAAAAGTTCTTGGGGAAGGATGGTAGATTGCCTCGGAGGCCTAAGGAATGGGCTTGGGCCAAAATGTTATACCTCCAAGTTTTGCTGTGCGTAACCTACTGACTAAACACACTTCATCTGCTCCTGTCCTGGCCACTCTGCCTGTGAAAGGAATAAGACGCGTCCGCTTTCAGTTCAATCCTGGTACTATGGAGCATTATTTTTTTAAATATTTTTTCTGCATTTTACTGCATAATCAAACCACCTCAACAACCCCTCTTCAGCCCTCTGACTAATACTTTTAGTAACTCCACACCTCCTCCTAATTTCCACACTACGAATTCTCTGCATAATATTGACACCACATTGCCCTTAGACAGGACATCTCCACTGCCTCCAGCCACCTCCTCGCTGCAGCATTTATAACCCAAGCTGCACAACCATATAAGAGTGCTGGTACCACTATACTTTCATACATTCCCTTCTTTGCCTCCATGGATAATGTTTTTTGTCTCCACAGATACCTCAATGCACCACTCACCTTTTTTCCTTCATCAATTCTATGGTTAACCTCATCCTTCATAAACCCATCCGATGACAAGTCAACTTCCAAATATCTGAAAACATTCACTTCTTCCATACTCCCTCTCTCCAATGTGATATCCAATTTTCCTTATGTATATATAAAAAAATACATTTGTTTGACAGAGATTGATTAAAAAGTTGTTATTATTAATGCTGAATTATAATTTTTTTTGCTACATTTTTAAGAAATGCACAGTATTTTGTATATGTTCATTTTATACATGTGTGACTAGCTCATGTTGACTAAGTAATTATATTTATGGAGATCAAATAACTGTGTTCAGGGGTAGCTGCTATTGCCACTGCCATACACTGGACACATCAGCAAGCAAACCATGGGATAATAAGAGCTCAACTTGCTTATGCCATTCCCTCTTCCCTACACACAATTATCCTCACTACTACTTCCCACACTAAATACCCAGGCACAGTAACCCTCACCATAATAATGAGGTAGTGATGAGTTAATGTAGAGTTAGCTACAATACAAGAGAGGGTGGGATTGAATATGTGAGTGAGGCAGGCAGTCGAGTTGTTACCCACCCATATACCTGTCCCTCCCATTCCTCCCACACCACACACTCATGTACATTAGTAAGTGGAGAACATATGTAAAGAGTAGTGTAGTGAATATGATGCAAGAAAGGTGGGAGTCAATAAGACAATGAAAAAGAGGATACAGTCCAGCTGCTGTGTGCCCCTATACATCAGTACTGCACTATCCTACTCCCTATACAGTACTGCAAGTCTCTACAATATGTATAAAGAAACCGTAGTGAATGCATATGGGGTAAATATTCTAAGTTAAAAATGAAATTAGGTATAGAATATTATGGCTCAGAAATGCATTTCTAATTATAACACAGAGATATGTGGGAAAAAAGGTTTCAGGAACACTTGATCATCATAAGTTGGGGCTCCACTATATTTAACCAAAAATAAGTAAATTAGAAAAACAGGCCATAATGCAAATGGTAACAAGGTGACCAAAGAAAAACAGAAAATGTGCAGTAGTTGATGTTAATCACTCTTGGTAGGAGAATGTGTTATGTAAATAAGCCCTGTATCAAACAGTGATGAGTCACAATGCAAGACTTAGACAACAAATATCGATGGCACCAGATATATTTACCAAAGACTCCACAGTCAAATGAACATATGTTGGAGTAAGAGAAATTTTCCATTTAACTAGAATTTTCAGTTATGAAGAATTTAGATACATAAATAAGGTGCAACTGTACAATGTTTAGCCTGCAACTATTCAGGTACAATTCCAAAATAAAATAAGCCATTTTTAATACATACCTTAATATTAATACCTTGAAAAATATAAATTAAAGACTAGAATAATGACTAGAAAAAACTATATATTGAGCAAAGCACTCTGAACATATGAAAATGGTAATGTATGTATGTAACTCACAAAAAATTCACATGAGGAATAATAGTAAAATTTTATATTAGTTTAACCTAAGTTTTAACATATTACTGCAGTGGTATAGTACATATAATATTACAAACAGTTTTACGTTTGTGAATTTAAACAGCAGAGATTATATAAGCTTGGCTTGGCTATTCATGTTCAGAAATATGAAGCGAAATCATGCCATTTTCTGGCTAGAAGAAGAAGAGATGAAGAGCCAAGTGCTATGTAATGTATGAGAATTACATTCAAAGATTACATTCTTTCCTCTACTAGTGGGCTGTGCCTCACTTTTTGACAGTATATAAGTCATCATACTGTTGCTTTAATTTCACACTGTTCCAGACTATGAAGCAAAACTCTTCTCCTGGCTGAGGAACTGACCACCTCAAAACTGTCTTCAAGGGTGATGGACTGATTACATCATCTTCACATTTCTACTGCTTCTGCTAACTCTTCTGTACTGAAGAAGCCTACTGTGTAGGCGAAACATTTCAGAATAAAGATACCCAACTGTTGTACATGTGTGTTATAAACCAGCTTGTGATTATTTCAAATTTTATCCTTTGTTTCAAAATAACTACAAAAGATAATTTATTCTTGACACATTTAACTAATATTCAAAACTATATTAAAACTAAATTTTTTATATCTCATAAGTTAATATTTTAAATTTATAATTTACTTGTTATAGTATATACAGTGGACCCCCGGTATTCGATGGCATCAGTATTCAATAAATCCGGTATTCGATGCATTATATCGCAAAAATTTTGCCTCGGCATCCGATCGAAAACCCGGTATTCGATGCGATTCGTACGAGACGTGTCCATGTGTGGCCTGAACTGCCCTGTGTGTGCCAGTGTTTACAAGCCAGCCAGTGTGCGCGCAGGTCATTTCCAACTTCAAGAAACTGTACACAAAAGCTATGTTTCAAAAGTGCTTTGTAGTGACCACAGAAACTCAACTGACTCTAAAAGAGTTTTGGAAGGATCACTTTAATATTCTCAATTGTATAAACCTTATAGGTATGGCTTGGGAGGGAGTGACTAAGAGGACCTTGAACTCTGCTTGGAAAAAACTGTGGCCAGAATGTGTAGACAAAAGGGATTTTGAAGGATTTGAGGCTAACCCTGAGAAGCTTATGCCAGTTGAGGAATCCATTGTGGCATTGGGGAAGTCCTTGGGGTTGGAGGTTAGTGAGGAGGATGTGGAAGAGTTGGTGGAGGAGGACAATGAAGAACTAACGACTGATGAGCTGCTAGATCATCTTCAACAGCAAGAGGCCAGACCTGAGGAAACTGCTTCGGAGGAGGGGATAGAGAAATTGAAGAAGTTGCCTACTTCAAAGATTAAGGAAATGTGTGCAATGTGGCTTAAAGTGCAAACCTTTTTTGATGACAATCACCCTAACACAGCTATTGCAAGCCGTGCTGGTGACTATTACACTGACAATGTTGTGAAACACTTTAGGAATGTCATAAAGGAACAGGAGGTACAGGCCACTATGGACAGATATGTTGTGCGACAGAAGTCCAGTGACTCTCAAGCTGGTCCTAGTGGCATTAAAAGAAGAAAGGAAGTAGCCCCGGAAAAGGACTTGCTACCTCAAGTCCTAATGGAAGGGGATTCCCCTTCTAAACACTAACACCTCTCCCCTCCTATCCCATCAATCATCACCAGATCTTCATTAAAGGTAAGTGTCAATTATTCTATTGTTATTGTTGTTATTGTAATTATTCTATTGCATTGAACTTAATATTTCATGTGGTAAAATTTTTTTTTTTCATACTTTTGGGTGTCTTGCACGGATTAATTTGATTTCCATTATTTCTTATGAGGAAAATTGATTCGCTTTTCGATATTCGATGAGCTCTCAGGAACGGATTAATATCAAATACCGGGGGTCCACTGTACATCAATGTCCTTTTCTCTGTAAATAGTATTACTGTAGTTGTGATATATATGGAACACTTTCACTGCATAATTTACACAGTGCTCACAGCCATAAAAAAAATAGTATGTACAACAAAATAAAAGCAAGGACAAAATTAACAAACAAAAGCAATGATCATAAACACTCATCACAAATAAATGCTATTACACCAATTTAAAATAACCAGCACCAATTAGAAACCCCATTAAATTGTGAATCTCAAAAGATTCTCCCCCATCCCCCAAAAAGTTCCCCGAGGCACCCTACAAGCTCCTCAGTAATTATAGATACTATGATAAAGAGCTTCTCTTCTAAATACCTTCGATGTTACACCACAGAATAGAAGACGATCAAAAGTGTTTCCTACTAGATGTTTTGTATTTACTGCTGTAATGACTTACTGGTACGAGATAATCCAGGTAAAACCTTAAAAACTTACATAAATTTAAAGCTTCAGCAACACTTTAATTACATATGACAGTACTCGAGGTCATGCTTTCCTCAGTCAAATACTTCGTATTCATTACTTTTCAGAGTTGCAAATCAAATTTTATATTTTTTTAACCCTTTCAGGGTCCACAGGCCCTCTCAGAGACTTGTTCTCAGGGTCCCCCAAATTAAAAAAAAAAAAAAAAAAAAAAAAAAAAAAAATTCTAATGAAAAGATAGAGAATCTTTTCCCGATCATAATGGCACCAAAAGTATGAAATTTGATGGAAAACTTACGGAATTATGCTCTCGCTAAGTTAGCGGTCTCGACAATGTTCATGCATCAGCGATTTTGCCCACTTTGAGCCCTATTTTCGGCCAATTCCAATGTACTAGTCGACAAAAATCATAACTATTTCACTAGAACTCCATTTTTTCTATCGAATAAGTACAAGAAACCACCAATTTACCGATTTCAACTTTCCAATACAGTGGTCAGAATTTAGCAATTTTGCTAATTTCACACAAATTTCAAAAGATGCCAATTTCCAAATGGGGTCCAGAATAAACAAGAAAGACATTCCTGGCACTAAAATAATATTTCCTCTGTTCATTAGTCATGTCCCCACACCTCTCTTACATTCTTTTGCTTTCCATTTTGAATTTTTATTCTCACAAAAAATAGAAGATTTACTGTTATGCAGACTACTGCATTAGTGTAGAAATGGTATAAATAATATCGGCGCACTTGTGAAAGAATATTAGACTCACCAGTTGACATGTATTGGACGCTTAGCATGATTTGTTTACTTTTGAACTTTGGTAAAAATTGAACATTTCTGCTACTTTGAGCTCAATTTCAAGGTACTTTTCATTGTAAAACTATTCAAAATCATCTCAATTTCTGTAATATGTCTTCCATTCTATAGAATGAGACCAGGAAAACTAGAATACAACAATAAATACCATACGAAAATACAGCGCAAAGTCGCTGTTTTAATCCAAAAACACTGTCAAAGTTTTTTTTTTCTCATTACGCACTGTGTGCTGCAGGATTTTTTTTATACTGTGCACACTGACCACATAGACCCATTCTTTCATATGTAGGCCTACCAGCTTTCTCTCACTAGATTTGAAGGCGCTAGAATTTATGAGTACTAGTATGTCATGGACCCTGGTCCATAAGCCGTACCAGTACGGCCAAAACCCTGAAAGGGTTAATAATTTTCTCATACCACTGGGTGTCATATTTTGCTATAAAAGTAATATAAATATTTATATTTTCTCTTGCCTAAAAATACTAATTAGCAATCAGACTTAGATGGATTTTCAAAATATTGTTAGGAAATTATCATGATTATTTGTCATAAAAGCTCATTTATAATACTGTACATATAAAACTTATATGTTTAACACCCTTTTCACAAAAAATCTATTCTAATAATCATATGGCAAACCTTTGCCTGGAAATATAAAACTAGTTTGAGACACAACTCTTGTTGGAATACAACCATGTCTCGATTAGTGTGAGTTTGAACAATGTGAATTTCAATTACGTGCAAAATTAATTAATGCTAGTTTTTTCCAAGCTCTTCAAATCATGCGTAAAAGTTACATGTAATTTGAGGTGCGAATTTGTATAATGTGACCACTTCGAGGGATTCTTCATTTTTCACACTAATCAAGACCTAGCTATATACATGATATGGCCGCAACTTCTGCATAATGCCTTAATAACTAAACAGGCATTTTCATCGTCATAGAAAGTTAGAGGCACTTTTCAAGGCCTTTATTAAAAAGCCAATTACTAGACACAAACCTACACCGCTACATACCTTGAAATAAACCAGACAGGCTAATTCTGCAAATTTTATATGAAGAAACAAAACACTTGCAACTATAACTAATTTTTGGTCATTAATAAAATAAGAGGATTAATCAGAAATCAATTTCTTTAAAAGTACTTCTCTAGAGGCTCTCGGTTGCCTCTCTTCCCCAAAACTGAGTCACCTTTATATGGTGTGGGATATCCCATGGATTGTCCTTTGGTAGCAACTGTCACCCTTGCCTAGTTCATGGATGGAAACCAAGTGTACATGTACTTTCTTTGGTTTCAATAGTGAGGACACTTCCTTGTCAAAATCTTAGTGCTGATGACTCCAACAGGTTCAGCACATTTTCATAATTAAAAACAATAGATTTTGGTAAGGATACCTTTAACTTTACTAACAAAAAGTTTTAAATCAAAACATAAGTTACTCCAAGATAGTGTCTGTGAGTCTGCATTGAAAATGAAGTTGAATCTTAGCTAATTTTTATATCGTAAGAAAACAAATAAGCAATAAATAACAGACGCACAAATTTACTACAGTTTATAACAAATAAGCAATAAATAACAGATGCAAAAATTTACTATAGTTTATAACAATGTTTTGATCTAAAACTGTTCTGTTAACCATGTCATGTTGTACTAAACTGATCTGTATAAACCTCAAGCAGTGAAATGCCTTTGTGCAGTACAGCGCAGTATTTACACACAACACAAGATCAGAGCATTATAAGGTGGACGTACTTTCACCTCATGTAATGCTTAAAACTTCTGTCATGCTAGTGTAGGGGGAACCCTGGAAGTGTGATTAAGCTCTTGATCACTTGCTGCACTAGCAGATCCATTTAGCATTAGTGGAGCAGTCTTGTGGTAGCGTCTCAAGAAAGATTTCTTCTTGGAGGGTTTAATTGTAGATTCCAACTCCAATTGTTCTCCTAAAAGAAGTAATACTTTGTTTAACCATTACTGCATTTAATTTTTTTTTTTTAACAAGTCAGCTGTCTCCCAACGAGGCAGGGTGACCAAAAAAAAAAAAAGAAAGAAAATCCCCAAAAAGAAAATACTTTCATCATCATTCAACTCTTTTACCTCACTCACACATAATCACTGTTTTTGCAGAGGTGCCCATAATACAACAGTTTAAAAGTCTTCTTTCTTTCTTTCAACACACCGGCCGCATCCCACCGAGGCGGGGTGGCCCAAAAGGAAAAACGAAAGTTTCTCCTTTTACATTTAGTAATATATACAGGAGAAGAGGTTACTAGCCCCTTGCTCCCGGCATTTTAGTCGCCTTTTACAACACGCATGGCTTACGGAGGAAGAATTCAGTTCCACTTCCCCATGGAGATAAGAGGAAATAAACAAGAATAAGAACTAGAAAGAAAATAGAAGGAAACTCAGAGGGGTGTGTATATATATGCTTGTACATGTATGTGTAGTGTGACCTAGGTGTAAGTAGAAGTAGCAAGACGTACCTGAAATCTTGCATGTTAATGAGACAGAAAAAATGACACCAGCAATCTTACAGGCTTTTGTTTTACACTCACTTGGCGGTTGCTGTCTACCAACCTACTACCTAGGAGTTTAGAAGTATATACATATAAAGATACACAACATATCCCTCCAAACTGCTAATATCCTGAACCCCTCCTTTAGAGTGCAGGCATTGTACTTCCCATTTCCAGAACTCAAGTCTGGCTATATAAAAATAACCAGTTTTCCTGAATCCCTTCACTAAGTATTACCCTGCTCACACTCAAACAGATCGTCAGGTCCCAAATACCATTTGTCTCCATTCACTTCTATCGAACACGTTCATGCATGCCTGCTGGAAGTCCAAGCCCCTCGCCCACAAAACCTCCCTTACCCCTTCCAACCTTTTCGAGGACAACCCCTACCCCGCCTTCCTTCTCCTACAGATTTAAATGCTCTCAATGTCATTCTACTTTGATCCATTCTCTCTAAATGATCAAACCACCTCAACCCCTCTTCAGCCCTCCCACTAATACTTTTATTAACTCCACACCTTCTCCTAATTTCCACACTCCGAATTTTCTGCATAATATTTACACCACACATTGCCCTTAGACAGGACATCTCCATTGCCTCCAACCGCCTCCTCGCTGCTGCATTCACAACCCAAGCTTCACACCCATATAAGAGTGTTGGTACTACTATACTTTCATACGTTCCCTTCTTTGCCTCCATAGATAACGTTTTTTGACTCCACATATACCTCAATGCCCCACTCACCTTTTTTACCTCATCAATTCTATGATTAACCTCATCCTTCATAAATCCATCCACTGACACGTCAACTCCCAAGTATCTGAAAACATTCACTTCTTCCATACTCCTCCTCCCCAATTTGATATCCAATTTTTCTTTATCTAAATCATTTGATACCCTCATCACCTTACTCTTTTCTATGCTCACTTTCAACTTTCTACCTTTACACACACTCCCAAACTCATCCACTAACCTTTGCAATTTTTCTTTAAAATCTCACATAAGCACAATATCATCAGCAAAAAGCAACTGTGTCAATTCCCATTTTTTATTTAATTCCCCATAATTTAATCCCATCCCTCTTCCGAACACCCTAGCATTTACTTCTTTTACAACCCCATCTATAAATATATTAAACAACCATGGTGACATTACACATCCCTGTCTAAGACCTACTTTTACCGGGAAGTAGTCTCCCTCTCTTCTACACACTCTAACCTGAGCCTCACTATCCTCATAAAAACTCTTTACAGCATTTAGTAACTTACCACCTATTCCATATACTTGCAGCATCTGCCACATTGCTCCCCTATCCACTCTATCATATGCCTTTTCTAAATCCATAAATGCAATTAAAACTTCCCTACCTTTATCTAAATACTGTTCACATATATGCTTCAATGTAAACACTTGATCTACACATCCCCTACCCACTCTGAAACCTCCTTGCTCATCAGCAATTCTAAATTCTGTCTTACCTCTAATTCTTTCAATTATAACCCTACCGTACACTTTTCCTGGGTTTTTTTTTTTTTTTTTTCAACAAGTCGGCCGTCTCCCACCGAGGCAGGGTGACCCAAAAAAGAAAGAAAATCCCCAAAAAGAAAATACTTTCATCATCATTCAACACTTTCACCACACTCGCACATTATCACTGTTTTTGCAGAGGTGCTCAGAATACAACAGTCTAGAAGCATACACATATAAAGATACACAACATATCCCTCCAAACTGCCAATATCCCAAACCCCTCCTTTAAAGTGCAGGCATTGTACTTCCCATTTCCAGGACTCAAGTCCGACTATATGAAAATAACCGGTTTCCCTGAATCCCTTCACTAAATATTACCCTGCTCACACTCCAACAGATCGTCAGGTCCCAAGTACCATTCGTCTCCATTCACTCCTATCTAACACGTTCACGCACGCTTGCTGGAAGTCCAAGCCCCTTACCCACAAAACCTCCTTTACCCCCTCTCTCCAACCCTTTCGAGGACGACCCCTACCCCGCCTTCCTTCCCCTATAGATTTATATGCTTTCCATGTCATTCTACTTTGATCCATTCTCTCTAAATGACCAAACCACCTCAACAACCCCTCCTCTGCCCTCTGACTAATACTTTTATTAACTCCACACCTTCTCCTAATTTCCACACTCCGAATTTTCTGCATAATATTTACACCACACATTGCCCTTAAACAGGACATCTCCACTGCCTCCAACCGTCTCCTCGCTGCTGCATTTACCACCCAAGCTTCACACCCATATAAGAGTGTTGGTACTACTATACTTTCATACATACCCTTCTTTGCCTCCATAGATAACGTTTTTTGACTCCACATATACCTCAACGCACCACTCACCTTTTTTCCCTCATCAATTCTATGATTAACCTCATCCTTCATAAATCCATCCGCCGACACGTCAACTCCCAAGTATCTGAAAACATTCACTTCTTCCATACTCCTCCTCCCCAATTTGATATTCAATTTTTCTTTATCCAAATCATTTGACACCCTCATCACCTTACTCTTTTCTATGTTCACTTTCAACTTTCTACCTTTACACACATTCCCAAACTCATCAGTAAACTTATTCCTCTATAATTTTTACAATCTCTTTTGTCCCCCTTCTCTTTATATAAAGGGACTATACATGCTCTTTGCCAATCCCTAGGTACCTTCCCCTCTTTCATACATTTGTTAAACAAAAATACCCACCACAAAAATATACCTGATAATATACACATGAAAGATAACTGAGAGTCTGGTCCCTAACCGTCTCATTATTTTAACACCTTACTGTAGAGAAAAATACAAAAGAAAGTGTGGAACAAGCCCAGTGAAGAGTAGGGCCAGGGATACAATTAGAGAACATTATGTCAACATCCATTCCACAAGACTTTTCAACATATTACCAGTAGATATCAGTGATGGAGTGAATGATGGTGAAAGTTTTTCTTTTTCGGGCCACCCTGCCTTGGTGGGAATCGGCCAGTGTGACAATAATAAAAAAAAATCAGAAATATTGCCAGAACGATGATAAAAGTTCTCAAGAAGTTTAATGGCTTCCTTGTACTAGTGTGTATGTTGTATAGGATACACACATCATATTCTGAGATTCATACTACAATTTATTAAGAGCCTGATACTAGAAAGTGAACTTTGTGTGATTCAACAATTCTGTATACATATTACAGTGAGTATCAGCATTTTTGATGGAAAAAAAAAGGAAACAGTGCCAAGAGTCAGATGGAAAACTTTTTAAAGGAAGTGTTGTATCATTAATGAAATATTAACAAAATTGCTTGGTAGTTTACAGTGATAGTTGTATGTAAAACTGTAAAATGATGAAAGTATAAAATAGAGTACAATGGTACTCAGCAGAGTTACACTTTAGAACTTTAAAATAAAAGGAATATGCATTAACAGTTTAATGTTCACTTTTAATTTCGTTCTTTTATATTTTTTTTTATTATCACACTGGCCGATTCCCACCAAGGCAGGGTGGCCCGAAAAAGAAAAACTTTCACCATCATTCACTCCATCACTGTCTTGCCAGAAGGGTGCTTTACACTACAGTTTTTAAACTGCAACATTAACACCCCTCCTTCAGAGTGCAGGCACTGTACTTCCCATCTCCAGGACTCAAGTCCGGCCTGCCGGTTTCCCTGAACCCCTTCATAAATGTTACTTTGCTCACACTCCAACAGCATGTCAAGTATTAAAAAACCATTTGTCTCCATTCACTCCTATCAAACACGCTCACGCATGCCTGCTGGAAGTCCAAGCCCCTCGCACACAAAACCTCCTTTACCCCCTCCCTCCAACCTTTCCTAGGCCGACCCCTACCCTGCCTTCCTTCCACTACAGACTGATACACTCTTGAAGTTATTCTGTTTCGCTCCATTCTCTCCACATGTCCGAACCACCTCAACAACCCTTCCTCAGCCCTCTGGACAACAGTTTTGGTAATCCCGCACCTCCTCCTAACTTCCAAACTACGAATTCTCTGCATTATATTCACACCACACATTGTTCTCAGACATGACATCTCCACTGCCTCCAGCCTTCTCCTCGCTGCAACATTCATCACCCATGCTTCACACCCATATAAGAGCGTTGGTAAAACTATACTCTCATACATTCCCCTCTTTGCCTCCAAGGACAAAGTTCTTTGTCTCCACAGACTCCTAAGTGCACCACTCACCCTTTTCCCCTCATCAATTCTATGATTCACCTCATCTTTCATAGACCCATCCGCTGACACGTCCACTCCCAAATATCTGAATACATTCACCTCCTCCATACTCTCTCCCTCCAATCTGATATCCAATCTTTCATCACCTAATCTTTTTGTTCTTTTATATACCCTCCCAAATTCATACACCAACCTTTGCAGCTCTTCTTCAGAATCTCCCAAAAGCATCATGTCATCATTAAAAAGCAACTGTGACAACTCCAATTTGTATTAGTCTTTATCTTCCAATCTCACACCTCTACCCAATACCCCTGCCATCACTTCTCTTACAACTCCAGCTATAAATATTATCATTATTGTTATGTAAAAATGGCAAACTACAAAACAAAAAGCATTTAGGTACTTACCTTTAACATAGCTGATGATTGAAGGATTGGATGCAGTACAGACAGTGAATGGGCTCGTGCTTTCTCTTAGTACTTGATTAGAAAGTGAAGAAATATCAAACATTTCATCATCAGAATCAATTGGGACACATTCATCAGCTCTCTCTTCATTTGAGAGATCAAGTTTTGGAGCACTACACGCTGCAAGTTAAAATAAATAAATATAATATATATCTTTTCTTTCTTTCAACAACCCGGCCATATCCCACCGAGGCAGGTTGGCCCAAAAAGAAAAACGAAAGTTTCTTATTAAATTTAGTAATTTATACAGGAGAAGGGGTTACTAGCCCCTTGTTCCTGGCATTTTAGTTGCCTCTTACAACATGCATGGCTTACAGAGGAAGAATTCTGTTCCACTTCCCCATGGAGATAACCGGAAATCTTGCATGTTTATGAGACAAAAAAAGCATCAGCAATCCTACCATCATGTAAAACAATTACAGGTTATAATATTAATATTAATATAGTAGGTAGGTGGACAGCAACCACCCAGGGAGGTACTACCATCCTGCCAAGTAAGTGTAAAACGAAAGCCTGAAATTGTTT
Source organism: Cherax quadricarinatus (assembly GCF_038502225.1). Lineage (NCBI taxonomy): Eukaryota > Metazoa > Arthropoda > Malacostraca > Decapoda > Parastacidae > Cherax > Cherax quadricarinatus. Next base: position 3,690,945 of record NC_091321.1, on the reverse strand, counting down.
TACATGATGGAAGGATTGCTGGTGCCTTCTGTTTGTCTCATAAATATACAAGATTACAGGTACATCTTGCTACTACTACACTTAGGTCACACTACACATACATGTACACGTTTATTTATGCACACTCATCTGAGTTTTCTTTGATTTTATCTTAATAGTTCTTGTTCTTATTACTTTTCCTTTTATATCCATGGGGAAGCGGAATAAGAATCTTTTCTCCGTAATCCATGCGTTTTGTAAAAGTCAACTAAAATGCTGGGGACAATGGGCTAGTAACCCCTTTTCCTGTAATAATTACTAAAAAGAATAAGAAGAAGAAAACTGTCAAAGTGAGATGTCTGAATGTGCATGGATGTTGTGAGAATGATAAGAAAGAGATGATTGTGGATGTTATGAATGAGAAGAAGCTGGATGTCCTGGCTTTAAGTGAAACAAAGCTGAAGGGGGTGGGAGAGTTTCAGTGGAGAGGAATAAATGGGATTAGGTCAGGGGGTTTCAAATAGAGCTAGAGCTAAAGAAGGAGTTGGAATAATGTTGAAGGATAAGTTATGGCAGGAAGAGAGGGACTATAAATGTATTAATTCAAGGATTATGTAGAGTAAAATAAAGGTTGGATGTGAAAAATGGGTTATAGTAAGCGCATATGCACCTGGAGAAGAGAGAAGTGTAGAGGAGAGAGAGAGAGATTTTGGAAAATGTTGAGTGAATGCATGGGGAGTTTTGAACCAAGTGTGAGAGTACTTGTGGTTGGGGATTTCAATGCTATAGTGGGTAAAAATATTGTGGAGGGAGTAGTAGGTAAATTTGGGGTGCCAGAGGTAAATAAAAATGGGGAGCCTTTAATCGAGCTATGTGTAGAAAGCGGTTTGGTAATAAGTAATACATATTTTATGAAAAAAAGGATAAATAAACATACAAGGTATGATAATAGCACATAATGAAAGTAGTTTGTTAGATTATGTATTGGTGGATAAAATGTTGATGGGTAGGCTCCAGGATGTACATGTTTATAGAGGGCAACTGATATATCGGATCATTATTTAGTTGTAGCTACAGTTAGAGTAAGAGGTAGATGGGACAAGAGGAAAATGCCAACAACAAGTAAGAGGGAGGTGAAACTGTATAAACTAAGGGAGGAGGAAGTTCGGGTGAGATATAAGCAACTATTGGCAGAAAGGTGGGCTGGTGCAAGTATGAGTAGTGAAGGGGGAGAGGGGGGTTGAAGAGGGTTGGAATAGTTTTAAAAATGCAGTATTAGAATGTGGGGCAGAAGTTTCTGGTTATAGGAGGGTGGGTGCAGGAGGAAAGAGGAGCGACTGGTGGAATGATGAAGTAAATGGTGTGATAAAAGAGAAAAAAGTAGCTTATAAGAGGTTTTTACAAAGCAGAAGTGTTATAAGAAGAGTAGAGTATATGGAGAGTAAAAGAAAGGTGAAGACAGTGGTGAGAGAGTGCAAAAGGAGAGCAGATGATAGAGTGGGAGAGGCATTGTCAAGAAATTTTAATGAAAATAAAAAAAAATTTTGGAGTTTAACAAGTTAAGAAAGCCTAGGGAACGAATGGATTTGTCAGTTAAAAACAGAGTAGGGGAGTTAGTAGATGGGGAGATGGAGGTATTGGGTAGATGGGGCGAATATTTTGAGGAACTTTTAAATATCGATGAAGAAAGGGAGGCGGTAATTTCATGCAATGGCCAGGGAGGTATACCATCTTTTAGGAGTGAAGAAGAGCAGGAGGTGACTGTGGGGGAGGTGCGTGAGGCATTACGGAGAATGAAAGGAGGTAAAGCAGCTGGAACTGATGGGATCATGACAGAAATGTTAAAAGCAGGGGGAGGGGTATAGTGTTGGAGTGGTTGGTATTTTTGTTTAATAAATGTATGAAAGAGAGGAAGCTACCTAGGGATTGGCAGAGAGCATGTATAATGCCCTTATATAAAGAGAAGGGGGACAAAAGAGATTGTAAAAATTATAGAGGAATAGGTTTACTGAGTCCTAGGTAGTAGGTTGGTAGACAGCAACCGCCCAGGGAGGTACTACCGTCCTGCCAAGGGAGTGTAAAACGAAAGCCTGTAATTGTTTTACATAATGGTAGGATTGCTGGTGTCCTTTTTTCTGTCTCATAAACATGCAAGATTTCAGGTACATCTTGCTACTTCTACTTACACTTAGGTCACACTACACATACATGTACAAGCATATATATACACATACCCCTCTGGGTTTTCTGCTATTTTCTTTCTAATTCTTGTTCTTGTTTATTTCCTCTTATCTCCATGGGGAAGTGGAACAGAATTCTTCCTCCGTAAGCCATGTGTGTTGTAAGAGGCGACTAAAATGCCAGAAACAAGGGGCTAGTAACCCCTTCTCCTGTTTATATTACTAAATGTAAAAGGAGAAACTTTTGTTTTTCCTTTTGGGCCACCCTGCCTCGGTGGGATACAGCCAGTGTGTTGAAAGAAAGAAAGAAAGAAGTTTACTGAGTATACCAGGAAAAGTGTATGGTAGGGTTATCATCGAAAGAATTAGAGGCAAGACAAAATGTAGGTTTGCGGATGAGCAAAGAGGTTTTAGAATGGGTAGGGGATGTGTAGATCAAGTGACATTGAAGCATATATGTGAACAGTATTTAAATAAAGGTAGGGAAGCATTCATTGCATTTATGGATTTAGAAAAGGCGTATGATAGAGTGGATAGGGGAGCAATGTGGCAGATGTTACAAGTATATGGAATAGGTAGTAAATTACTATATGCTGTAAAGAGTTTTTATGAGGATAATGAGGCTCCGGTTAGGGTGTGTAGAAGAGAGGGAGACTACTTCCCAGTAAAGGTGGGTCTTAGACAGGGATTTGTAATGTCACCATGGATATTTAATATATTTATAGATGAGGTTGTAAAAGAAGTATATGCAAGGGTGTTGGGGAAAGGGGTGGGATTAAATTATGGGGAATCAAATACAAAATGGGAATTGACACAGTTACTTTTTGCTGATGATACTGTGCTTATAGGAGATTCTAAAGAAAAGTTGCAAAGGCTAGTGGATGAGTTTGGGAGAGTATGTAAAGGTAGGAATTTGCAAGTGAACATAGAATAGAGTAAGGTGATGAGGGTATCAAATAATTTAGATAAAGAAAAATTGGATATCAAATTGGAGAGGAGGAGTATGGAAGAAGTGAATGTTTTCAGATATTTGGGAGTTGACGTGTCAGTAGATGGATACATGAAGGATGAGGTTAACCACAGAATTTATGAAAGAAAAAAGGTGAGTTGTGCATTGAGGTATATGTGGAGACAAAAAAACATTATCTATGGATACAAAGAAGGGAATGTATAAAAGTATAGTGGTACCAACACTCTTATATGGGTGTGAAGCTTGGGTTGTAAATGCTTGTCCTGTCTATGGGCAATGTGTGGTGTAAATATTATGCAGAGAATTCAGTGTGGAAATTAGGAGAAGGTGTGGAGTTAATAAAATTATTAGTCTGAGGGGTGAAGAGGGGTTGTTGAAGTGGTTTGGTCATTTAGAGAGAATGGATCAAAGTAGAATGACATGGAAAGCGTATAAATCTGTAGGGAAAGGAAGGCGGGGTAGGGGTCGTCCTCGAAAAAGTTGGAGGGAGGGGGTAAAGGAGGTTTTGTGGGAGAGGGGCTTGGACTTCCAGCAAGCATGCTTGAGCATTAGATAGGAGTGAATGGAGACGAATGGTATTTGGGACATGATGAGCTGATGGAGTGTGAGCAGGGTAATATTTAGCTAAGGGATTCAGGGAAACCAGTTATTTTTATATAGCCGGACTTGAGTACTCGAAATGGGACGTACAATGCCTGCACTTTAAAGGAGGGGTTTGGGATATTAGCAGTTTGGAGGGATATGTTGTGTATCTTTATACATATGTGCTTCTAAACTGTTGTGTTCTGGGCACCTCTGCAAAAACAGTGATTATTTATGAGTGAGGTGAAAATGTTGAATGATGATGAAAGTATTTTCTTTTTGGGGATTTTCTTTCTTTTTGGGTCACCCTGCCTCAGTGGGAGACGGCCAACTTGTTAAAAAAAAATACATAAAGAGTGACTTAATTAGAGAGATTTAGGTAAATAACGGGCAATGACATTTTACCTTTTCCAATACTAGTATTACTAGATTCAAGAATCCCACTGTCATCATCTCTGGGAGTGCTAGAAGAGAAGTTAGATCCTGACAATTCCTGAGCAGAAGTAGCTTGGTGTGTGGGAGATTCCTGGACAAGAATGACCCGGTGAGATCTGGTAGGGCCAGGCACAGGTGAATCCTCTCTCTCAGTGGCAGGAGACACAGAGGCTTTCACTGGGGAACTAACTGCTGTTGCTGCTGCTGTTACTGTTTCCAATGTTGCTACTGTTTCTACTGTTGTTGCTGCTGCTGCTTCTGCTGCTGGTATACAGTCAGGAGACTCCTGGAAAATGTACATACTGTATTAACAATGATAATGAAGGAGGTATACCCAGTCTCCCACTCCATTAAGTCTCACAGTATACTGAATTATAAGAAATATTTAATAATTTCAAAAGTGAAACCTCCCTACCCGAAATCATTTTTATTTACAGGTGGGCCCCACTTATGGAGCATGTTAGGTTCCATGCTACTGCTGTAACGTGAAAATCACTGTAAAGTGAAACACAGCCTTTTTTTACTTTCAAATGTATATAAAAGCCTGATCTGATGATATAGTGAAGATCAACGAGCAATCCCACAGTCTGGCTGCCAGTCCTGTTAGGAGTGACATCTAAACTGTCATACCTGTGTGCCTCTGCAAAGACAGTGATATAGTGTGAATGATGGTGAAAGTATTGAATGATAGTGAAAGTGTTTCTTTCTTTTCTGGGTCACTCTGCCTCAGTGGGAGGCAGCCATCGTGTTAAAAAATAAAATAAAAAATAAAAGTCTGATAACATGTTTACACTATCATATATTAAGTGAGCAACAGAGCTATTCCTAAAAAATGCATATACAGTACACACATTACTTACCATAAAATATTTTTGTCATGAGCTATTAGTGAGTGGTGAATATATAAAGAATGGGTATAAATGAAAACTGCTGCACTAGCGAAATGCTGTAAAGTGAAGTGCTATAAAATGGGGCCTGCCTGTATTTAAAAGAAAAAAATGCAAACAGAAAAACTAACAAAACTCTCAAGCAATACAGTAGGGCCCTGACTTGCAATGTTCCCCATTTACAACAATGGCCCTCTGGAGCCAATTTATTACATATGAACAAGTGACTCGCTCTTTTAACAATGGGGTTACTTATGAAGACAGTGTTATACATATTATTTTTTCTTGGTTAGATTTTTACCAAATGCATTTATACTTTGTATATGCTCCTTTTATGCACATACAGAGCACTCAGATTAGTTCTGAATAGATTGACCAGGAACCAGGGATTGAATATTTATGACTGTAAGGATGTTTGCTTAGGCTGTGGTATCGTCAGTAGCTGCTCATTTATACTGGACATGCTCAGTGAGCGAGGCACAGGACAACAATACACCTTTCCTCACACACTTGCCACTAACTTCCCACTGACTCAAGGAATTTTATTTGACCCTCTACTCCTTCTCATCTACATCAATGACCTTCCTAGTGCATTACAGGAACTTAAATTGATTCTGTTTGCAGATAACACAATTTTTGTCATCTCCCATCCAGATCCAGTTTTCCTCAACAATACGTGGACGTGTCAGCGGATAGGTCTATGAAAGATGAGGTGAATCATAGAATTGATGAGGGGAAAAGGGTGAGTGGTGCACTTAGGAGTCTGTGGAGACAAAGAACTTTGTCCTTGGAGGCAAAGAGGGGAATGTATGAGAGTATAGTTTTACCAACGCTCTTATATAGGTGTGAAGCATGGGTGATGAATGTTGCAGCGAGGAGAAGGCTGGAGGCAGTGGAGATGTCATGTCTGAGGGCAATGTGTGGTGTGAATATAATGCAGAGAATTCGTAGTTTGGAAGTTAGGAGGAGGTGCGGGATTACCAAAACTGTTGTCCAGAGGGCTGAGGAAGGGTTGTTGAGGTGGTTCGGACATGTAGAGAGAATGGAGCGATACAGAGTGACTTCAAGAGTGTATCAGTCTGTAGTGGAAGGAAGGCGGGGTAGGGGTCGGCCTAGGAAAGGTTGGAGGGAGGGGGTAAAGGAGGTTTTGTGTGCGAGGGGCTTGGACTTCCAGCAGGCATGCGTGAGCATGTTTGATAGGAGTGAATGGAGACAAATGGTTATTAATACTTGACGTGCTGTTGGAGTGTGAGCAAAGTAACATTTATGAAGGGGTTCAGGGAAACCGGCAGGCCGGACTTGAGTCCTGGAGATGGGAAGTACAGTGCCTGCACTCTGAAGGAGGGGTGTTAATGTTGTAGTTTAAAAACTGTAGTGTAAAGCACCCTTCTGGCAAGACAGTGATGGAGTGAATGATGGTGAAAGTTTTTCTTTTTCGGGCCACCCTGCCTTGGTGGGAATCGGCCAGTGTGATAATAAAAAAAAAAATAAATAAATACTGTTAATGCAGAACTCATAAAGATATCAACATGGATGATGACCAATAGACTCACTATTAAAACTGACACAACTTTTTACATAATGTCTGGGAATAGAGTTAATAATATACAATTGAATATAATGGTAAATAATTATTTTTTTTTTTTTATTATCACACTGGCCGATTCCCACCAAGGCAGGGTGGCCCGAAAAAGAAAAACTTTCACCATCATTCACTCCATCACTGTCTTGCCAGAAGGGTGCTTTACACTACAGTTTTTAAACTGCAACATTAACACCCCTCCTTCAGAGTGCAGGCACTGTACTTCCCATCTCCAGGACTCAAGTCCGGCCTGCCGGTTTCCCTGAATCCCTTCATAAATGTTACTTTGCTCACACTCCAACAGCACGTCAAGTATTAAAAACCATTTGTCTCCATTCACTCCTATCAAACACGCTCACGCATGCCTGCTGGAAGTCCAAGCCCCTCGCACCCAAAACCTCCTTTACCCCCTCCCTCCAACCCTTGATACACTCTTGAAGTCATTCTGTTTCACTCCATTCTCTCTACATGTCCGAACCACCTCAACAACCCTTCCTCAGCCCTCTGGACAACAGTTTTGGTAATCCCGCACCTCCTCCTAACTTCCAAACTACGAATTCTCTGCATTATATTCACACCACACATTGCCCTCAGACATGACATCTCCACTGCCTCCAGCCTTCTCCTCGCTGCAACATTCATCACCCACGCTTCACACCCATATAAGAGCGTTGGTAAAACTATACTCTCATACATTCCCCTCTTTGCCTCCAAGGACAAAGTTCTTTGTCTCCACAGACTCCTAAGTGCACCACTCACTCTTTTTCCCTCATCAATTCTATGATTCACCTCATCTTTCATAGACCCATCCGCTGACACGTCCACTCCCAAATATCTGAATACGTTCACCTCCTCCATACTCTCTCCCTCCAATCTGATATTCAATCTTTCATCACCTAATCTTTTTGTTATCCTCATAACCTTACTCTTTCCTGTATTCACCTTTAATTTTCTTCTTTTGCACACCCTACCAAATTCATCCACCAATCTCTGCAACTTCTCTTCAGAATCTCCCAAGAGCACAGTGTCATCAGCAAAGAGCAGCTGTGACAACTCCCACTTTGTGTGTGATTCTTTATCTTTTAACTCCACGCCTCTTGCCAAGACCCTCGCATTTACTTCTCTTACAACCCCATCTATAAATATATTAAACAACCACAGTGACATCACACATCCTTGTCTAAGGCCTACTTTTACTGGGAAAAAATTTCCCTCTTTCCTACTTACTCTAACTTGAGCCTCACTATCCTCGTAAAAACTCTTCACTGCTTTCAGTAACCTACCTCCTACACCATACACTTGCAACATCTGCCACATTGCCCCCCTATCCACCCTGTCATACGCCTTTTCCAAATCCATAAATGCCACAAAGACCTCTTTAGCCTTATCTAAATACTGTTCACTTATATGTTTCACTGTAAACACCTGGTCCACACACCCCCTACCTTTCCTAAAGCCTCCTTGTTCATCTGCTATCCTATTCTTCGTCTTACTCTTAATTCTTTCAATTATAACTCTACCATACACTTTACCAGGTACACTCAACAGACTTATCCCCCTATAATTTTTGCACTCTCTTTTATCCCCTTTGCCTTTATACAAAGGAACTATGCATGCTCTCTGCCAATCCCTAGGTACCTTACCCTCTTCCATACATTTATTAAATAATTGCACCAACCACTCCAAAACTATATCCCCACCTGCTTTTAACATTTCTATCTTTATCCCATCAATCCCGGCTGCCTTACCCCCTTTCATTTTACCTACTGCCTCACGAACTTCCCCCACACTCACAACTGGCTCTTCCTCACTCCTACAAGATGTTATTCCTCCTTGCCCTATACACGAAATCACAGCTTCCCTATCTTCATCAACATTTAACAATTCCTCAAAATATTCCCTCCATCTTCCCAATACCTCTAACTCTCCATTTAATAACTCTCCTCTCCTATTTTTAACTGACAAATCCATTTGTTCTCTAGGCTTTCTTAACTTGTTAATCTCACTCCAAAACTTTTTCTTATTTTCAACAAAATTTGTTGGTAAATAATACACTCATTATAAAACAAGATGAGAAAAAATTCTTAGGCCATCAATTTCAAATTCAAAACTCACATCCAGTATATAACCAAGATCTCCAAAACAGTGTGGATCATTTCTAAGAAATGTTATGATGTGCATCAAGCATCATTACTTACTCTATACTACTCTCTAATTTATCCTTAACTTACTTACTGTATTTGTATCTGGAGATGTACAATGGCAAACTACCTAAAGCCAATAGTAGCACAACAACAACAAACAAAGTTGCTATTTGAATGATCACTCAAGCAGGGGCTAAGCAATATACTCCTTCATTCTTCAAAAATTAAATTTTGTCTCCCCAGGATGTGACCAACACGACTGATTAACACCCTGGTACTTACTGCTAGGTGAACAGGGACAGCAGGTGTAAGGAAACATGCCCAATATTTCCACCCAAGCCAGGGATTGAACCATGGACACTCAGGTCCTGCACTCTGAAGGAGGGGTGGGGATACTGCAGTGTGGAGGGGCATCTGAACTGTGGTACTGGTGTGCCTCTGGCAAGACAGTGATGGAGTGAGTGATGGTGAAAGTATTTCTTCTTTTATGGGTTACCCTACCTCAGTGGCAGATGGCCGGTGTGTTAAAAAATTATTGTTGTTGTTATTACATTTATGGGGGAGTGCTAAACCCAGAGGGGTCATACAGCACCTGGGAGATTTGGAGGCATTCAGATTCAATCCAAGGAAGAAAAACACAGGTCCAATTCCTTAGATCAAGAGCACATCACTGGCATCAAAAGAACTCCCTTGAGGGGACACCTTGGCTGAACCGAAGCCAAGAGTTGGCAGGGAAATAAAATGCTTCCATGCCCTCTCTAAAGACTGCTGCTATACTAATAAAATGATAATATAACATAACACTATCCAGATGTTCTCTCAGTCATTTATGATCTGCAGATAAAAAAATTTGACACCTAAACTGAATTATCCTCATCATACATACTTCTTGGTAATCTTTCTTTCTCTCAACACATCAGCCGTATCCCACCAAGAAAGAAAGAAAGAATGTGCCATGCAGTATGTATGTCATTTCAGTTACTGCAATAATAGCTATGCTTCCTGTGCACATAATTAATCTTAGTTTACTTGCCTTATTCATAGTCCTGTGGCTATGTGTATAATAAATGCCAAGAAAGTTTTGCTTTTGTATATTTTCTCCATATCCTTTATTTTGGGGGATTTTATTATTGTCCTTCATACACACAACTTTTACTAGGTTCAGAAATTTTGCTATTATAGCATCTACAGCTCCCAGTGACCTCTCTTCATTCTTAGAGCCATATCTACAGCCTTCCTGAGGCTTAATCTACAATACATATTTGCTATACTGAATCTGTCCCCCCACTGTACACTGACATTCACTTATCCAAGAGAAGAAATGCCAGCTGCTCTAAGCTACATCAATCACCAGCTAAGAGCTATATCAGCTTGGGGAAATACAAACTCAAATGACGATCGTCTCTAGGCACCATGATGGTAATGCTGGTGCAGTAGTAAGGATGAATGGGAGGGTGTTGGCACCTGGAGAAGTTGATATCCTTGGGGTGAAATTTGACTCCAAACTAACCATGAAGAACCATGTTGTAAATCTAGCAAACAAGGCAGCCAGGAAGCTTACAGCACTTCGCCGTATCTCGTATCTGCTTGACAGTAGGGGTTGCAAGATTCTGTACGAGGCACAAGTACGCTCACACCTTGAGTATGCCCCACTTTCTTGGTTTGCCTGCCCCCCCTCTCATCTGCGACTGCTTGACAGAGTGGAGAACAGAGCAAGAAGTCTCATCTCTCGCCTGGACCCATAGGATAGGATAGGATAGGATTTCGTTTGTATTTTTAACCCCGGAGGGTTAGCCACCCAGGATAACCCAAGAAAGTCAGTGCGTCATCGAGGACTGTCTAACTTATTTCCATTGGGGTCCTTAATCTTGTCCCCCAGGATGCGACCCACACCAGTCGACTAACACCCAGGTACCTATTTGCTGCTAGGTGAACAGGACAACAGGTGTAAAGAAACGTGTCGAAATGTTTCCACCCACCGGGAATCGAACCCGGGCCCTCCGTGTGTGAAGCGGGAGCTTTAGCCACCAGGCCACCTGGATAGATCTGTCATTTCAGCAGTGCCTTCAACACAGGAGGGATGTGGGTGGCCTTACTGTTATGTACAAGGCCAATATTGTCAAAGTACCACACTTGGATCCACTTCGAGGACAGTGTGAAACAAGCTTTTATGCCACAAGACAGGCAGAAAGCAACTTCACTCTGGCTTACCCTTCTCCAGAACATCACTCCATCTGAGATCATATATACCCAGGATGACTTGAGTATGGAACACATTTGTACAGCATAATGATGTCAACGAGATAAAGTCAGTTGATCAAATGAAAATGCTGGCCCACGGATGGCTCCAACTTCATCCTGTTCCCTACTTGTATGTCTCATAACAATAAAAATGCTTTCAAATGAGCTGATGTAGGTAATAGCTCTTAGCTTGCCAATAAAGTTAGGAATCCTTAACCATAAATAGCTTGCCAATAAAGCTAGGGATCCTTAACCTTGTCAAACCCTGTGTAAAAAAAAAAAAAAAAAAAAAATCTGTTTGTCTCTCTTCCTCTCGCAATCGTCAAATCATTTAATTTTCTCAAATCACTGCCACATATTAGTTTAAACTCGCAGACAGGTCATTGTTGGCTATCTTCACTGAACTGGGGAAAGCTTTTACTCCTGTACATAACACCTGTATCAAAAAAGGTATCCCAGTTTTCAATTAATTTCATCTTTGACTCTTAGCAGTACTTACTGGCACTTAACTCCAATAGCCTGGATAGCCATTAGTTTCTGACATTCATCCTAGGTAAGATAACATATCACAGGTGTGCCAGCCTTTTTCTTTAATAATATCTATAGTCTTTTAGAACTTCTGCAGCAACTCCTCACACTCAGGCAAAAGATGGGTTCACATATACTTCCAGTCAGGATATAATTTATTGTTATTATTATTACACTGCCAAATCTAAAGAAACACTATGAATAAACCCAAAGCTCAATACTGTAGCCAAAAGTAAATGATCTGACCTGTGGTGAAGGGGAGGAGGAGGTCGAATCCTGAAGTTCTGAGCGAGAGGTAAAACCCAGCTCTTTGAGCTCTTGTTCTTCTATAGAATTACTCACATGATCTCTCTCTGCTTTATGAACTTCCACCTTTCTGGACTGAGGTAAAATACCCTAAAATGATGGAATTCTTATTGTAGAATAAAATTGGCAATGAATTTTCTTATTTTACCTGTAACTTAATACTGAAGAATCCAAGATATAAATATAGTACTACATATAAATTACTTGAGAACAATATGTAATGGTTTGGAAAACATTAGAGCCAAAATTTACCCAAAATTCTGTAGTGAGTGAAGAAAGAATAAATAATACTTTATAAGAATTAATAGTGTATAGTGCATTCCTCACTTATAACCCTAATTTTTTCTTAAAAATTATGAAACAGACAGGTTCTGGATGAAGACACACTGGCCCATACTGGACAAACGTCAGAATCATCAGACTTAGTTAATACATTTGGAAGATTACTGGACTCTCTCTCTCGACACCATCACTAAAGACAAAATCCAGAATCTCCTGATATTCCCATTTTGTCTAATGACTCGAACATTTGCCCAGCCAATTATTATTTGGCCAGTTTCCAAAATCCATTAAAAGGGGGTCCATTAATTAAAAGTGTTAGTGTCCTCATTAAACATGAGAAGTCATGGTTCATTCCTCATTGGTGTGAGTTCAGTTTGATCACGCTCATCTCTGCCTCTCCATTTCCTAGGGCAGGTAGTTTCTTCATGGGATCTGGGACTTCCAGCCTTGAGATGAACATTTCATCACTAAAATACCCAAGTGCTGCAAGTTTATTAACATTTTGGCTCTGCAGCTTTAGACCACCAAGCAGTGAATCCATCTTTCAAATTCTGTAGGCTCAAAGTTTCACCAAATCCCCAGATTCTGTATTTTGCTTACTAACTAAATTTAATCAAAGCCAGGGGTTCCAGGTGATATTGTCTATAAAACTCAAAGAATGATATGCAACTGGAGATAAAGCAGGCATAACACTGAGCATAAAGCAGGAGTTGGACCATTACTGGAGCTCAGAGGCAAGAATCAGTGTGAATGACATAAAGACATTTTCCAAATGGATCATTTAAACTCTTAAACAGAAATGCATTATTGATCCTTGAAACCATGTTAATATTGCAAACATTTTGTTACTCTAATTTATATTTTAACAGTTATTGAACCTATTACACCCAATGTAAAAAAGCCAGAGCTCCTTCACATTTACATTTTAGTAAATTCAAATTAAAACAGATTTCTTCTATAGTGGCCAGCATGTGTAATTCTTTTATTTGCTTATAAGGTACTACTGTAGGGTAAAATTTTTAACAAAATCTGGTCTATCATGAAGAGCTTTAAGTCCCAGCGAACAAAGTAATATGCATGAACAAGATACAAATATACATGAGCATAAAAAGTATACTCCATGGGGAAGTAGAAAAAATTCTTCCTCTGTAAGCCATACATGTCGTATGAGGCAACTAAAATGCTGGGAGCAAGGGGCTAGTAACCCCTTCTCCAGTATAAATTACTAAATTTAAAAAAAATTAGTTTTTTCTTTTTGGGTCACCCTGCCTCATTGGGATATGGCCAGTATGTTGAAAAAGAAAAATGTATAATAACAACGATGGCTGAAATAACTTACATTAGGAATTCCACTTATCCCTGGGTGCTGAATAATGTCATCAGTAGCAACATCTGAGGCATCACTATCATGTTCTTCTACTGCTTGAACTCTTTCTCTTGATCTGGCCTCATTTCTCAAAGCCTCATGTCTTTCCCTTTCTGCTCTGAGTCTTCTTATCCTTTCTTTTCTTTCTTCCATCTCTTTTTTTAGTTGCTCACGTTCCTCCTCGAGATCACTTTCTACCCGCTTGTTAATTTCTTTATAATGAACCACTATGGTATCTATCAACCACCTGGCCAAAGAAATACAATTATATATTAATTACATGTGTATCTGTCACTCCTTTACAAATAGGATGAAGTATACACAAGAACTAAAATATGCTACAGTTATAAATTACCAAAGACCTACTAAAGGTGGCTGTACTGTGTAACATACATATTTATTGATAAAGTGGGTGAGGCACTGTCAATAAATTTTGCTGAGACTAAAAAAAATTTTAGAGTGAGATAAATAGGTTAAGAAAGCCTAGGGAACAAATGAATTTGACAATTAAAAATAGAATAGGGGAATTAGCAGATCGGGAGTTCAAGGTATTGGAAAGATGGCGGGAAAATTTTGAGGAACTGTTAAATATTGATGAAAAGAGGAAGACAGTAATTTTATGCACTGGCCAGGGAGGTATAACATGTTTTAGGAGTGAAGAACAGCCGGATGTGAGTGTGGGGAAGGTGCATGAGGCATTGAGTAGAATGAAAGGGGCTAAAGCAGCTGGAACTAATGGAATCATGATAGAAATGTTAAAAGCAGGGGAGGATATAGTTTTGGAGTGGTTGGTATTTTTGTTCAATAAATGTATGAAAGAGGGGGACAGTACCTAAGGACTGACAGAGAGCATGTATATTTCCTTTATATAAAGGAAAGGGAGACAAAAGAGATTGTAAAAATTATAGGGAAATAAGTTTACTGAGTATACCAGGTAAAGTGTATGGCAGGGTTATTATTGAAAGAATTAGAGGATAAGACAGAGAGCAGGATTGCAGATAAACAAGGAGGCTTTAGAATGGGTAGGGGATGCACAGACCAAGTACAATGGAACCTCTACTTATGAATTTAATCCATTCCATGACTTTCCTCGCATCTGGATTTGCTCATTTGCCGAGTCAATTTTCTTCATTTAAATTACATGTAATTGAAATGGAATTAATTCGTTCCAGTGGAATTCCAGGCACGAGAAAATATTTCAATAATTTCCCTAATATCAACTCTACGTCTTATTTATCTATCACAATTCATGTAATATGACATAATAAACAATATTAATAACATAGAAACATGATATATACACTAGAATGAATAAAATACATGTCATTATGTATGTGGCTAGTGGTGGTGACAGCAGCCATTCCTGCTCCTGACTACATGTGTAGAGAACCTAGGATAACCCAAAAACGTCAGATAGAGTGACTTATAATTGCTACATTCTTAATGCTACACTTAACTGCTACACTCTCAATGCTACACTTTGCCACTGCTGCTTTGTGTTGTCTGCCACTGCTACTTCATGATGTCTGCCACTGCTACCTCATGATGTCTGCCACTGCTGCTTCATGATGTCTGCCACTGCTGCTTCATGTTGTCTGCCACTGCTGCTTCATGTTGTCTGCCACTGCTACCTCATGTTGTTTGCCACTGCTGCTTCATGTTGTCTGCCACTGTTACCTCATGATGTCTGCCACTGCTCCTTCATGATGTCTGCCACTGCTGCTTCATGTTGTCTGCCACTGTTACCTCATGATGTCTGCTCCTACTTTTCCTAACATGTTGAAGAGCTTTCCAATATGTGAAGGTTGAGGGGCAGTGCCAATCGGACAGGTATTGGACAGTGATGTCATTTGTTTATTCTTGAACATCGCCAAAGACTCAAACAATTCTGCTACTTTGAGCTCAATTTCAAGGTACTTTTCATTGTGAAACCAATCAAAATCATATCTATTTCTGTAGTATATCTTCTATTCTATCAAATGAGACCAAAAAAACGAGAATACAACCATAAAAACCATATGAAAATATACCGCTAAGGGGAGGCTAATGGCTGAGAAGTTAACTCCATTATTTATGGTCCGATTTCTTTCATTTTTGGTGTACTCTAAGAAGCATCTTTCCATTATACACTGCCCAAATTTCAATAAGATAGTCCAACAAACAACTGTGATCCAGTTCTCTAGATAAAGAGCAAGAGCCCCTCACCAGCATCAAGGAACCTCCCTTGAGGCCCACTTGCATCTGGAAATTTCGCTCGCGTCTGGAAGCAAAAAAATCGACCGAGCAACTGCTCGTATCTGGAAAAACTCGCACGTGGATGCACTCGTAAGTAGAGGTTTCACTGTATTTACATTGAAGCATATGAGTGAACAGTATTTAGATAAAGGCAGGAAAGTTTTCATTGCATATATGGATTTAGAAAAGGCATATGATAGGGTGGATAGGAGAGCAATGTGGCATGTTGCAAGTGTATAGAATAGGTAGTAAGTTACTAAATGCTGTAAAGAGTTTTTATGAGGATAGTGAGGCTCACACTCCAACAGCTTGTCAAGTCCCAAAAACCACTTATCTCCACTCACCCCTATCTAACATGCTCACATATACATGCTGTATGGCCAAACCCCTTGCACACAAAACCTTTTTTACCCCCTCCCTCCATCCTTTCCTAGGATGGCCCCTACCCCTCCTTCCTTCCACTACAGATTTGTACACCCTACAGGTCATCATATTTAAATCCATCCTCTCTATATGATAAAGCCACCTCAACAATCCCTCCTCAGCTCTCTGAATAATACTTTTAGTAACTCCACACCTCCTCCTAATTTGCACACTATGAGTTCTCTGTATAATATTTACACCACATATTGTCCTTAAACATGACATCTACACTGCCTCCAGCCTCCTCCTTGCTGCAACATTCACAACCCATGCTTCACATCCATATAAGAGTGTTGGTACCATTATACTCTCATACATTCCCTTCTTTGTCTCCATTGATAACATTCTTTGTCTCCACAGATACCTCAATGCACTACCCATCCTTTTTTTCTTTATCAATTCTATGATTTATCTCATCCTTCATAAACCCATCTGTCGACAAGTCTACTCCCAAATATCTGAACACACTCACTTCTTCCATACTCCCTCCCTCCAGTCTTATATCCAATTTTTCTCTAACTCATTTGATATCCTCATCACATTACTCTTCTAGGTAGTAGGTTGGTAGATAGCAACCACCCAGGGAGGTACTACCGTCCTGCCAAGTGAGTGTAAAACGAAAGCCTGTAATTGTTTTACATGATGGTAGGATTGCTGGTGTCCTTTTTTCTGTCTCATGAACATGCAAGATTTCAGGTACGTCTTGCTACTTCTACTTACACTTAGGTCACACTACACATACATGTACAAGCACATATATACACACCCCTCTGGGTTTTCTTCTATTTTCTTTCTAGTTCTTATTCTTGTTTATTTCCTCTTATCTCCATGGGGAAGTGGAACAGAATTCTTCCTCCGTAAGCCATGCGTGTTGTAAGAGGCAACTAGAATGCCGGGAGCAAGGGGCTAGTAACCTCTTCTCCTGTATATATTACTAAATGTAAAAGGAGAAACTTTCGTTTTTCCTTTTGGGCCACCCCGCCTCGGTGGGATACGGCCGGTGTGTTGAAAGAAAGAAAGAAAGATCACATTACTCTTCTAGGTAGTAGGTTGGTAGATAGCAACCACCCAGGGAGGTACTACCATCCTGCCAAGTGAGTGTAAAACAAAAGCCTGTAACTGTTTTACATGATGGTAGGGCTGCTGGTGTCTTTTCTCTGTCTCATAAATATGCAAGATTTCATGTACATCTTGCTACTTCTACTTACACTTAGGTCACACTACACATGCATGTACAAACATATATATACACACCCCTCTGGGTTTTCTTCTATTTTCTTACTAGTTCTTGTTCTTGTTTATTTCCTCTTATCTCCATGGAGAAGTGGAACAGAATTCTTCCTTTGTAAGCCATGCATGTCATAAGAGGTGACTAAAATGCAGAGAGCAAGGGGGCTAGTAACTCCTTCTCCTGTATACATTACTAAAGTTAAAAGAAAAACTTTTGCTTTTCTTTTTGGGCCACACTGTCTTGGTGGGATATGACTGGTTTGTTGAAAGATGATCACCTTACTCTTATCTATGTTCATTTTCAACTTTCTTCATTTACACACCCTCCCAAACTCATCCACTTACCTATGAAACAAAACTAGCATGGTCAGGCTACACATCATTCTCTTCCATTACAGAATTTAAAAAAAAAAAAGCTATTTACCAATGCTTTCTAACTTCATCTTTTTCTATATTACTATCAGACAAGCAAAGTTGTCTACAAAGATTGAATGCAGTCAACATTTCTTCCAGAATATCTTATACTGTACAATATTACATTGACAATGTTTATATGGCAATAATGAGCAAAAACTTACCGAAAGCCATCAGCTATAGGTTTGTCTGGTTTATGTTTGCGTGTAGTGATAGCTGAACAAGTTTCCACTCTCGTAGGGCACTTGTATTTGTTGACCACTTGCTCTACACTGAGAGATTCTACCAGGTCAATTTCATCCAAGGCACCATCAACATCTTGCTTGTTGGCAAGTCTGAAACGAAACAGTTTACCATAAAACTCAAGCCTCCTCATTCACCTCGACTACACATGGCTTATAGAATACATAAACTTTGTGGAAGTTTCAATACATATTATTGCTATACAACAGGAATTACAAAGATATGAATAATTAAAATCAGTTTACTGATGTGCTAAACTTTGTATGAGAAATGTTAGTACACTGCAGTCAGAGGTAGACTGGTTATACAGGAATCTGGGCAATGCCTGGTGGGCCATTGGGCTGGGTAAAAAAGTAAAAAAAAGCTGAAATTTTTTTACAAAAAAACTGAAGTCAAAGCCACTGCACAAAGACTGAAACGAAAATGGAATGCTTCTTAGCTGAGCAGTGACAGCACACCTCTGGCCCTCAGCAGTTAATGAACCGACCTGCTAGATGGCAGTTGGCCGGGATGGCTTTAAGACCCAGTCTCCTGATTACAGTGATTGTTCGATTATCAGAATTATCTGGTTGAGACTTGGCTGGAAACACTATCTCATTAGACAACTCTCAATGTTACATTTTTCCTAGTTTGATTAAATGCTACTGAGTATTGTATTTTCACACCATATATAAGTGCATTTTATCAAAAATAGGTTTCATTTATCAGCAATTCTTGGCACACACTGCTTTATCTATTAAAGTAATCCTTGATACACACAGCATTTGTCATGAGTTCTTGACACACAACATTCATGTCATCAGTTCTTGAAACACACAGCCTGTCATTAGTCCTTGATACACACAACTTCTATGTCATCAGTCTTTGACATAAATTAAACTCCATCCATTTAATAATTTAATTTTCTAAATCTAAAGAGAATAAGTGAGTACTTTTGTGATAAGAATTCCATTTCTGAATAATTAGATAACAGATTTTTATGTCATGCATTTAATACCAAAGCAAAAAGCACTGTGCTAGTATAAACAATCTTCCTTACACTGAGCTACACAGATACCTATAACCCTTTTTATGATCACAGTCTTAGCTTGCTGACACAGCTTAAGCAATAATAGCATTATGATAATTTTTTTTTTTTTGGTTACCTTATAGGAACTTAAAACACTTTATTCATATGTAATGATAATTTATCTTTTCTCGTCATGCCACCATTCAGAAGCTATTTCTTATCTTTATTATTTTTGTTATTTGTTATAACACTGAGGCAGGGTGACCCAAAAAGGAAGAAACACTTTCATCATCACTCACTCCATCAATTTTGCCAGAGGCGTGCTGACACTACAGTTGGTACACCTTATATTTTTTTCCTTTTTGTATGAAAAATATTCTTACCTTATTTCATCTATTAAAAATATAAAAATACTGTATCAACTCATCAAAACATTCCTACAATTATACATCATACTACAGTACAGAATATGTTCTTGTACAGAAGATATTAACACCATGGAAAAAAAAGATTGATCCACTGGTACAAAATAACAACTTTTGGGTCTGCCTTCAGCAGATGCAAAAAAGTTAATGCTCTGTTTGTCCCAAATAGTAATTCATAAGAGTGGTAACTTTTGGTTAACTGGTTACGTAAATTTTACATATTTAGTGAACATTTGATAAAGTGATCATAATCTAACTCTCACAATTCATGCCAACAGCATTGTAAAGTAATTGCCTATGGGGTATCTGGCATCTCCCAGAATGCTGCCATTAGGCCTATAAAAATGAATAACAAGGGTTACTTGCTCTCTCTCTCACTTGATTCCAGCAGTTACAGTAACAAGGTTTAGTACTTGTTTGTTGCTCATTAGACATGTTTTGTGGCCAAAATTGCTTGGTTAGGCTAGGGTACTTCTATGATGATACAGCAGTCCCAAGGGTTGTGTTGAGCTACTGTGGTTAAACCCATTTTGTGGCCCATAGGTGTTTTATGTCAATAGTTTCTGACAAGCTTAGGGTTGCATGTTATCTCTTGTGTGTTGTTGGACCTGCAGCACCAGTGGTAGACTTTGAGAAAAATATCTGGCTTCAGGTCAGCTGAGGTTTCAGTGCCTGAAGTGTAATTTCTGTGTCTGTTTGCATTATGTGATCAGAACAGGCCTCATTAACCTTTGTAAAATGTAGAATCCAAAAAATGTATCAGGGACTAGCAAATGACTTGCTACTACTCTTATCTTATAGAGTAACAACTTTTCAGCAAATAATGCACAATATGCCACTTAGGTTTCCTAATGGAAAACAAATAAATGGTAATAATTAAAGTTAACATGCAAAAAAAAAATTGCCATTTTTTTTATTCACTACATCCAGCATGGCAAATTATTTTAATGATAACTCACACAAGAACTGGCTTTCCTGATATTTTCTTATCTGCCAGGAGGCTAAACAAGACATCCCGACATTCCCGCACTCTTGCTGCATCACTTGAATCGACCACAAAAATGACACCATGTACCTGAAAAGTTCAATGTAGAGTACAATATGAATAAAACTTGGTGAAACAGCAGTAATAATCTGATTTGATTAATGAAAATCTGAGTTTAGAATTCAGCAGGTTAACCCTTTGAGATAAGCTGTGAGTGGTAAATTTGGGCCTAGATATGAGAGAATGCATCTATGTGGTAAGTGTGCACCATGTAAAACAAATCCTGCAGCACGCAGTGCATAATGAGAAAAAAAACGCGACTATTTTTGGGGGATTAAAACACCGACTTTGCGGTGTATTTTCGTATGGTTTTTACAGTTATATTTGTGGTTTTCATTTGATAGAATGGAAGATATATTACAGAAATAGAGATGATTCTGATTGGTTTTAGTACTGAAAATAGCTTGAAATTGAGCTCAAAGTAGCAGAAATGTTCAACAGTAAACAAATTGCATCACACGTCCAATACACATCAACTGGTGACTCTAATTTATGTTCACGAATGCACTGATATTATTTATACAATCATTACAATTTTGCATAACAGTAAATCTTCTATTTTTTTTGGTGTGAATAAAAATTCTTTATGTAAATAAAAAATCAAAATGGAATTCATCTGTAAAGCTTGGAAACATAACTAATAAACAGAGGAAATATTATTTTAGTGCCAGGAATGTTTGCATTGTTTATTCTAGACCCTATTTTGAAATTGGAATATTTTGAACTTTGTGTGAATTTGGCAAAATTACCAATTTCTTATCACTTTATTGGGTATCTGAAATAGTTGAATGGGCAGTTTCTTGTGATAAATCAATAAAATAAAAGTAATACAAGTGAAATAGCTAAGAATTTGGTCAACTGGAATAACATTATTGGCCTAAAATAGGAGTCAAAGTGGGCAAAATCACTGATGTGTAAATATCACTGATGCAGTAAAATTCGCACTAGTGTATTTTCATCATTTTTCCATCAAATTTCATATCCACTGTCCTCTCATTCCCTCCAACTGAATAATTATCCAATACTGTGTGTACATACAACTGACTGCAATTCTCCCATGCCTTTGCCTGCCTTAAATATAACTTTGTTAGACTCAAGCACATTCAAAAACTTACCATATCTAATGATGTGAACCTGACAATTATGCCATAAACAGATAACAGGATTTTTTTTAAACAAGCTGGCCATCTCTCACAAAGGCAGGTTGACCCAAAAAAGAATCACTTTAACCATCATTTACATTATCACTGTCATGTCAGAGATGAGCAGACACAAAAGTTTAACTGTTCCTCTAAATAGCAAAATCCGTACCCCCTCCTTTACAGTGCAAGCATTGTACTTCCCACCTCCAGGACTCAAGTCCAGCTAACTGGTTTCCCTGAATCCCTTCACAAGATATTACCTTGCTCACACTCCAACAGCTCGCCAATGTCCAAAAAACATTTTTCTCCATTTATTCCTATTTAACACACACACACATGCCTGCCATATGTCTAAGCCCCTTGAAGGATTATTATTATTATATTCCGGAAAGAATTAAATCCATTAAGAATCAATGAGAGAAATGGCAGACGAAGAGGCTGAGGTGCTCAGATAAGACATCAACAGACAGAAGGGTAAAGGAGAAAAGGGTTACAATTTGTGTAGTAAATCAGTGTCAGTTAAGAAATATGGGAATCTTAATTAAAAGTGAAGCTGGAAGACAGATGGTAAGCATATTATGGAGACAAAGAAAGGTATTAAAAAAAATGGCAATGAATAGGACAATGAATCAAGAAATGTTGGACTATCAGAACTACCAGACAATTCTTGCAGTGGTGCTAGCAATTCTCCAAGAGATGACTGTGTGCGAGTCTAGCGACACCAATATCCAGGCATACCTAAGACTGATTTTAAGTGTTTATCCTCCCAGCCTGGTCTGAGGCCAGACTTCCTTGTTGGCTCCATACTCAACCAGGCTGTTGCTGCTAATGATTCCTAAGCCTAGCAAGTAGGTTGGGATCAAATTTGCTTGAGAACTTCTACTTTTATTCTGACAAAATATTTTATGTTTGTTAGTATAATGCCAAAGAAACATAAACCACAAATGTTGACAGTGTTCTCCGGTTGTGTATATTTCCCCCCACATCTCTTACTCCAATATATTATGTTACTGTATAGACTGAAGGCCTACTCATCAGCTGTCTCCCACAGAGGTAGGGTGACCCAAAAAAGAAAGAAACACTTTCACCATCATTCACACATAATCAATGTCTTTGCAGAGGTGCTCAGATACGACAGTTCAGATGTCACTCCAAACAGCCAATGTCAAAAACCCCTCCTTTAAAGTACAGGCATTGTATATCCTACCTCCAGGAATCAAGCCTGGCTAACTGGTTGCCATGAATCCCTTCACAAAATATTACCCTGCTCACATTCCAACAGCTTATGTCCGAAAAACCATTTGTCTCCATTTACTCATATCTAGCATGCTCACACAAAATGTGTGAGCATGTTAGATATGAGCATTTTTTTTTTTAACACATTGGCAGTTTCCCACTAAGGGCAGGGTGACCCAAAAAAAGAAAGAAAAACCCAAAAGGAAAGAAAGAAACTTTCATCATCACTCAACACTTTCAGCATCACTCATACATAGTCAATGTCTTTGCAAAGGCGCCCAGATATGACAGTTTAGATGTCCCTCCAAACTGCTAATATCCCAAACCCCTCCTTTAAAGTGCAGGCATTGTACTTCCCATTTCCAGGACTCTAGTCCGAGTAACACATATATACTTATATACAGTGGACCCTCGCCTAACGATATTAATCCGTTCCTGAGAGCTCAACGTTAGGCGAAATTATCGTTAGCCGAATTAATTTTCCCCATAAGAAATAATGGAAATAAAATTAATCCGTTCCTGACACCCCAAAGTATGAAAAAAAAAAATTTTTACCACATGAAATATTAATTTTAATACACACAAACTGAAGAAGACATGTACAATTACATGACACTTACCTTTATTAAAGATCTGGTGATGATTGATGGGATGGGAGGAGGGGAGTGTGTGGATGGTGTTAATGTTTAGCAGGGGAATCCTATTCCATTAGGACTTGGTGTCAAGTCTTTTCCCGGGGCTACTTCCCTTCTTCTTTTAACCCTTTGACTGTTGCGGCCGCATATATACGTCTTACAAGGTACCGTGTTAGACGTATATATGCTCATAAATTCTAGCGGCTTCAAATCAAGAAGGAGAAAGCTGGTAGGCCCACATGTGAGAGAATGGGTCTGTGTGGTCAGTGTGCACCACATAAAAAAAATCCTGGAGCACGCAGTGCATAATGAGAAAAAAAACTCCAACAGTTTTTTTAATTAAAATGCCGACTTTGTGGTCTATTTTCGTATAGTATTTATGGTTGTATTCTCGTTTTCTTGGTCTCATTTGATAGAATGGAAAACATATTATAGAAAAACAGATGATTTTGATTGATTCTACTATAAAAAACCTGGAAATGGAGCTCAAAGTAGGGGAAATGTTTGATTTTTGCCGATGTTCAAAAGTAAACTAATGACATCATTGTCCAATAAATGTCCAACTAGCCATTCTAATATGCAGTCATGAATGGGTTGATGTTATTTATACAATTATTACAGTATTGGAGTAGTCTGCATAATGGTAAATTTTCTATTTTTTTGTTTGAATAAAAATTCAAAATAGAAAGCAAGAGTAATATCAGAGGGGCCTGGAGACATGACTGATGAACAAAGAAAATGTTATTTTAGAGCCAGGAATGTCTGCATTGTTCATTCTGGACCTTATTTTGAAATTATCATATTTTTTAATTTTTGTGAAATTGGCCAAATTGCAAATTTCTGACCACGTTATTAGGTATTTGAAATTGGTAAATGGGCAGTTTCTTGTACTCAATCGATAGAAAAAATGGAGTTCTAAAGAAATAGCTATGAGTTTGGTCGACTGAAACAAAGGAATTAGCAGAAAATAGGGCTCAAAGTGGGCGAAATCACCGATTTGTAAATATCGCCAAGGTCGCTAACTTTGCGAGAGCGTAATTCCATCAGTTTTCCATCAAATTACTATTTTTTGGTGTCATTACAATCGGGAAAAGATTCTCTATCATTTCATAAGAAAAAATAATTTTTTTTTTTTTTTTTTAAATTTTGCGACACCAGGAGACACCTCAGTATTGGGGGTTGCGACAGTCAAGGGGTTAATGCCACTAGGACCAGCTTGAGAGTCACCAGACCTCTGTCGCACAACATATCTGTCCATAGAGCTCTGTATCTCCCGTTCCTTTAAGATTTGTCTAAAATGGGCCATAACATTGTCATTGTAATAGTCACCAGCACGGCTTGCAATAGCTGTGTTAGGGTGATTTTCATCCATAAAGGTTTGCAGTTCAACCCGCTTTGCACACATTTCCTTAATCTTTGAAGTAGGCACAATGGATTCCACAACTGGCACAGGCTTCTCAGGGTTAGCCCCAAACTCTTCGAAATCTTTCTTAATTTCCATACTAATTCTCACCCTTTTTATCAAAGGATTGGCACTAGAAGCTTTCTTGGGGCCCATGGTGACTTATTTTGCAGGTGCAATCACTAAAAACGCTGTGATAATATGAAATGTTCCGATTGTATGTTTGGATGCGACCGGAGTGGCTGGCTTGTAAACACTGGCACCCATGGGACAAGTGAGGCGCGCTCAGGCCACACGTGGACACGTCTTGAATGGAACGAATTGCATTGGGCGAGTTTTTTAGCGCTAGCCGAGGCAAAATTTTTGCTTTAAAATGTATCGCTAGGCGGATTTAACGTTATGCGATGCGTTCGTTAGGTGAGGATCCACTGTAATCATATTTTTGTCCAACCTATTTCTAAAGTTGCAAGGGTTCAGATTCATTGAAACTATTGGCAGATTGTTTTGCTTATCACAACTCTATTGCCAAACCAGTATTTTCCCATTTCTTCTCTAAATCTACTGTAAATTTAAGTAATTTAACCCTTAAACTGTCCAAACGTAGATCTACGTTCACGTGCGTAGCGCTCCGACCTTGATTTTCCCCATTTGAGTGCATGTAAAAAAATTGCAGATCTACGTTCGGAGCCTGCCGCATGTAAATGTATATCTACGTTTGGACAGTTTAAGGGTTAAATCCATTATTTTGAGTTCTTTTTTGGTTCAAGAGAGTGGGTACAGGGCTCTCAATTTACTTTTTTTATAAGATTCCTTAAACAGAGGATTAATTTTGTCATTCTTCTTTGTATGTTCTCTAATACATTCATATTCATTCTGATATACAAAGACCAAAACTGTGCTGAATAATATAAGTAAGGCCTTACTAATGATGTTGAGAACTCTAGTATAATTTCTACACACCTGTTACTTATACTTCATATAAATCCAAGTAGTCAGTCAGCCTCATTACATATGCCTAAGTGCAACTATCAGATTTATGTTTACTATGCCTCCCAAGTCTTTTTTATATTCTGTATGGTCAGGTTCCTTATGTAGTTCTTTAGTGTGAGGGGAGTTACATTCATTCCTGGGGATTAGGACTTTGCACTTTTCTACAATAAACTGCATTTGCTACTCTTCAGATGATGACAATAATTTGTCCCAATCTTCCTAAAGTTCAATGCTACCTTCTATAACAAAATCTTGTGGCAATTTTATCCTCAACACCTAGCTAAGCTTTCCTACTCTCATGCCTGTCAATCATTCACATAAAAAAAACTCTATTTTTATTCACAGACAAAAATTATTGCTGTTTTGTCAATACAATTTAATTTATCAACCAAAGACAGGAAGTTATGAAAAAATTAAAGAAATTAAACATAGTCTATCAATGTAGGTTTGCAAATTATATGTGCATTTCTCACAATTGGTTTGCAGCAAATTTCTTGAATAAAACTACTTAAATCTGGTTAGATTAGGTTAGGTTTAATTAGGCTAGATTTTCCACCCTCAATAATAAATAACCCAATATAATACTGTGAGTATGGAGGAGGTGAATGTATTAAGATATTTGGGAGTGGACGTGTCAGCGGATGGGTCTATGAAAGATGAGGTGAATCATAGAATTGATGAGGGGAAAAGGGTGAGTGGTACACTTAGGAGTTTGTGGAGACAAAGAACTTTGTCCTTGGAGGCAAAGAGGGGAATGTATGAGAGTATAGTTTTACCAACGCTCTTATATGGGTGTGAAGCATGGGTGATGAATGTTGCAGCGAGGAGAAGGCTGGAGGCAGTGGAGATGTCATGTCTGAGGGCAATGTGTGGTGTGAATATAATGCAGAGAATTCGTAGTTTGGAAGTTAGGAGAAGGTGCGGGATTACCAAAACTGTTGTCCAGAGGGCCGAGGAAGGGTTGTTGAGGTGGTTCGGACATGTAGAGAGAATGGAGCGAAACAGAATGACTTCAAGAGTGTATCAGTCTGTAGTGGAAGGAAGGCGGGGTAGGGGTCGGCCTAGGAAAGGTTGGAGGGAGGGGGTAAAGGAGGTTTTGTGTGCGAGGGGCTTGGACTTCCAGCAGGCATGCGTGAGCGTGTTTGATAGGAGTGAATGGAGACGAATGGTTTTTAATACTTGATGTGCTGTTGGAGTGTGAGCAAAGTAACATTTATGAAGGGGTTCAGGGAAACCGGCAGGCCGGACTTGAGTCCTGGAGATGGGAAGTACAGTGCCTGCACTCTGAAGGAGGGGTGTTAATGTTGCAGTTTAAAAACTGTAGTGTAAAGCACCCTTCTGGCAAGACAGTGATGGAGTGAATGATGGTGAAAGTTTTTCTTTTTCGGGCCACCCTGCCTTGGTGGGAATCGGCCAGTGTGATAATAAATAAATAAATAATACTGTGAAACATCAGGATAACCTTGAATTCAAAATCCATTGTACTGAAATGCAACGGACACAATCTGTTGTATGGGAAGCATATGGGACATGCATACTACTTTTAATGGACAAAATCTTGATGCAGTGGATTAGGTCCATTGTATGGGTGTTATGCAGGGTTCTGCATGACATTGTAAAGTATATACAGTCATAACAGTATGAATGTTTACCTGGAGTTTATCTGGAGAGAGTTCCGGGGGTCAACGCCCCCGCGGCCCGGTCTGTGACCAGGCCTCCTGGTGGATCAGAGCCTGATCAACCAGGCTGTTGCTGCTGGCTGCACGCAAACCAACGTACGAGCCACAGCCCGGCTGATCAGGAACTGACTTTAGGTGCTTGTCCAGTGCCAGCTTGAAGACTGCCAGGGGTCTGTTGGTAATCCCCCTTATGTGTGCTGGGAGGCAGCTGAACAGTCTCGGGCCCCTGACACTTATTGTATGGTCTCTTAACGTGCTAGTGACACCCCTGCTTTTCACTGGGGGGATGGTGCATCATCTGCCAAGTCTTTTGCTTTCGTAGTGAGTGATTTTCGTGTGCAAGTTCGGTACTAGTCCCTCTAGGATTTTCCAGGTGTATATAATCATGTATCTCTCCCTCCTGCATTCCAGGGAATACAGGTTTAGGAACCTCAAGCGCTCCCAGTAATTGAGGTGTTTTATCTCCGTTATGCGCGCCGTGAAAGTTCTCTGTACATTTTCTAGGTCGGCAATTTCACCTGCCTTGAAAGGTGCTGTTAGTGTGCAGCAATATTCCAGCCTAGATAGAACAAGTGACCTGAAGAGTGTCATCATGGGCTTGGCCTCCCTAGTTTTGAAGGTTCTCATTATCCATCCTGTCATTTTTCTAGCAGATGCGATTGATACAATGTTATGGTCCTTGAAGGTGAGATCCTCCGACATAATCACTCCCAGGTCTTTGACGTTGGTGTTTCGCTCTATTTTGTGGCCAGAATTTGTTTTGTACTCTGATATACAGTCATAACAGTATGAATGTTATAATTGCAAAGCATAATTTTATAATTCATAATGTGCTTTTGGGGGGTACTGTAAAGTAGGTTAAACTATAATTATAAAGAAATCCTGCTAGGGATTTATTTTCCAACTGTGTTTGGGTATGCGGGGTAAGCGTGGCTTGGGGCATTCAGGTGGAGTCAGCATGGCTTGGAGGCTGGCGTCAGACATGCTGTGTATTTAAGCTAAATTTGTAGTTGTGTACTCCTTTTGTTTATCTAACTCAAGCCATAGGCTCTTTATGGTTTACCTGTATGCTCACCTAGGCTCTGACATGGTCAGGGTGCTGTGGGATGAGTGAGGAAATAAGAAATGGGGATGGTATTGGAGTAGTGACGACCTGGCGCTGACTAGGCCTAGTGGTTATGGTTGCTGGACCGCCAGCCTCCTACAAAGTCGCTGTTTTAATAAAAAATCACGGTCTCAGTTTATTTTCTCTCATTATACACTGTGTGCTGCAGGATTTGTTTTATGTGGTGCACACATATCACATAGATGTATTCCCTCATATCTAAACCCAAATTTACCGCTCACAGCTTATCAGAGTGAGCTGAGCTCATGGCGTAGATCTATGGTTTGGACCCTGAACATAAAGCCGTAGATCTACTGCATGGAGCCTAAAAGGGTTAAGAGGAGGGGCAATGCTTGTAGCTCAGCAGCACATAGCCACTAACATAAATAGTACAACACTTCCAGTTTTGTTGTTGCACTTTTCCATGGGATCATATTTTATGACAGTTTCTCACAAACTGTAAATCTTATCCTGAAGTGTTTCCTGGTGTCGCAAAAAAAAAAAAAAAAAAAATCTTATGAAATGATAGAGAATCTTTTCCTGATTGTAATGGCAATAAAACAACGAAAGTTGATGAAAAACTGACGGAATTATGCTCTTGCAAAGTTAGCGACATAGGCAATATTTACGAATCGGCAATTTTGCCCACTTTGAGCCCTATTTTCGGCTAATTCCATTGTTCCAGTCGACCAAACTCGTAGCTATTTCTTTAGAACTCCATTTTTTCTATCGATTGAGTACAAGAAACTGTCCATTTACTGATTTCAACTACCCAATAACGTGGTCAGAAATTTGCAATTTGGCCAATTTCACGAAAATTAAAAAATATAACAATTTCAAAATAGGGTTCAGAATGAACAATGCAGACATTCCTGGCTCTAAAATAACATTTTCTTTGTTCATCAGTCACATCTCCAGGCCCCTCTGATATTACTCTTGCTTTCTATTTTGAATTTTTATTCAAACAAAAAATAGAAGATTTACTGTTATGCAGACTACTGCAATATTGTAATAATTGTATAAATAATGTCAACCCATTCATGACTGCATATTAGAATAGCTACCTGGACATTTATTGGAAAATGACATCATTTGTTTACTTTTGAACATCGGCAAAAATCAAACATTTCCCCTACTTTGAGCTCCATTTCAAGGTTCTTTTCATAGTAAAACCAATCAAAATCACCTCTATTTCTATAATACATTTTCCATTCTATCAAATGAGATCAAGAAAACGAGAATACAACCATAAATGCTATATGAAAATAGACCACAAAGTCGGCATTTTTAATTAAAAAAAAAAAAGTCGGAGATATTTTTTTCTCATTATGCACTGCGTGCTGCAAGATTTTTATTATATGGTGCACACTGACCACACAGACCCATTCTCTCACATGTGGGCCTACCAGTTTTCTCCTGCTTGATTTGAAGCCACTAGAATTTGTATGTATATATACGTCAAAAACGGTGGCTTGTAAGATGTGTATATACGACCAAAACAGTCAAAGGGTTAATAAACAATTATATACCATATGCATGCACTGTGTATTAGTGTTCATAACACAATCCATAGTTTTAAATACGTGTAAGATTTTATTTTACTTTCTCACAAGAGAGACTTTATACTATCATCATTTTAGATGCATACAAAAATGAAACACTATAGTGTATTGTACATGGATGTATGAGCCAATTTATATATAAAAAAAACTACTTCCCTTTTGTAGTAGTTTTATATTACTCTATGTTATTCAAATATTCATGGAACTTACAAAGTCATTCAGAGAGTAATTTTTGTAATCTTACCTCTGAGAAATATTTTGCCCAAACTGGTCGAATCTTATTTCCTCCTCCTAAGTCATATATGGTGATCTCGCAGCCTCTGTATTCCAGACTCTCAGGGGCAAACCCCACAGTTGGGGCCACATCCTCCACAGGATCTGAAAAATTATTCATATGAAAGCAAGAATAATTTTACATGTGAAATATTATTTCTATATGAAGAGAAACCTTAGTGTAGTTATACACAGCCTATTAGTTTCAAACATTTTGAGGACATCCCTTTCATCAGAGCCTAAAATATAATTTAAAATTCTCATAAAATAAAAAAGGCCTTGTAAATACTGTATACATAAGCACTTCAACATAATAGTTGGGTAAAATAAAGGAACTAACACTACAGATTTAACTGAAACTGAATATGACCATCATTCACTTCAAAATAAAAGAGGTGTACTGAATTTCCATTATTCCTTAGAGATAGTTTCTCTCTGTACGAAGAGACCTGTATATGATCAGGTTCTGCTCCAGAGTATACAAACCCAAAATTTAAAATATAACATGGACATGACATTGGTATTTCTCTTCATGGTACTGAGAGTGTACCCTCAGCATATATTACAGTGCCATGCATGAAAGAATGTAAATGCTTATACGTATATATAATTTGTAAATCAAATGAAATAAAGTATGAAGTAATCAGTGCTTATTATTTATGAAGAATATATCATTGTATGAAAACATTTAAGAACCATCTTATAATTTATATTTTATTCAATATCAAAAACCTGTGTGTCTACCCAAGAGAACAAGACATCTCGTCATATTACTGAAATTTACCTTTCTAGTTTCTCTTTCCCATGCTTGTTACTGTCACAAGTTCTGGTGACAGTACTTACATTCATTAAGGTTGAGCATGTTCCTTCTCATTTATTTTAACATATCAGCCATTTCCTACAAAGGCAGGGTGGGCCAAAAAAGGAAACACATTCATCATTAGTCATTCAACAGCTGTCTTGCTATTAGTCAATGGACATCATAATTCATTAAAGCTTTTTGAAATGCAACATCTCCATTCACTCTACAGAGGGCTTGCACTGTATTTCCCATTTAGAGAACTTAAGTCCAGATAACTGTCTTCTCTGAATCATAGTTTAGGTGGCAAAAAAAATACATCAATCTTCTGACATCAAAATGTAATATAATTCTTGGTCACACACAAGCAATTCTTCCTTGAGTAATATCAACGGCACTTACCTCCCACAATACTCTTGGCAGCTGTTGTTTTCCCAGCATTATCTAACCCCACCAGAAGCAAAGTGACGGGCCTAAAAACAATGGAACAGGTTACTTCATACCCATTATATACTATAAAGAGCATACATGCATACATATGCATACAAACACACATACATACATTTACATATAGCAAAACCTCAGTATTTACTATATCCTTATTTACTAACTTGGATTTTTCACAATAAAAGGCCATCAGCAAAAAAATCAGTTCTTTACACTATTACAAGCCCTTCACAAGTTGGTTAACTGCTTTTATGCTATCATGATGACCATAACTGTTTGAGATATTTAATTGAATTTTATTTTTATCAGCTATTTTAACCCTTAAGCTGTCCAAGCTGATCTACGTTCACATGCGTAGTGCTCCAAAAGTAGATCTACTTTTTTTTTTACATATTTTCAAATATAACAAAAAAAAAAAGTAGATCAAAGTTTTTTACACTTTTCAAATGTAAAAAAAAAAAAAATGAAGATCTACTTTTTTTTACATACTTTCAAATGTTGAAAAAACATAGATCTATGTTTGGACAGTTTAACCCTTAAACGGTCCAAACGTATATATACGTTTTTTCAGCATTTGAAAGTATGTAAAAAAATGTACATCTTTTTTTTTTTTTTTACATTTGAGAGAATGGAGCAAAACAGAATGACTTCAAGAGTGTATCAGTCTGTAGTGGAAGGAAGGCGGGGTAGGGGTCGACCTAGGAAAGGTTGGAGGGAGGGGGTAAAGGAGGTTTTGTGTGCGAGGGGCTTGGACTTCCAGCAGGCATGCGTGAGCGTGTTTGATAGGAGTGAATGGAGACGAATGGTTTTTAATACTTGACGTGCTGTTGGAGTGTGAGCAAAGTAACATTTATGAAGGGATTCAGGGAAACCGGCAGGCCGGACTTGAGTCCTGGAGATGGGAAGTACAGTGCCTGCACTCTGAAGGAGGGGTGTTAATGTTGCAGTTTAAAAACTGTAGTGTAAATCACCCTTCTGGCAAGACAGTGATGGAGTGAATGATGGTGAAAGTTTTTCTTTTTCGGGCCACCCTGCCTTGGTGGGAATCGGCCAGTGTGATAATAATAAAAAAAATTTGAAAATGTGTAAAAAAACTTTTATCTACATTGTTTTTGGTTATATTTGAAAATATGCAAAAAAAAAACATAGATCTACTTTTGGAGCACTACAGATTTGAACGTCGATCTATTTGGACCGTTTAAGGGTTAAGGGTTAAACCATATACATTTCTATTTTTTGCATATTACCTTTTTTTGGCACAATATATGGTATGCTCACTTATGTTTGTTAAAAATAAGAAGAATGGATTTGCTTTTGGATTTTAGTTGTGTTGATTGTACAGGAATACAAATACATGTACTGTAATGATTGAATTCTATATATATTTTTTATTTTTTTTTTAAAATACAGTACATATTGTTTTGTATATGAACATTTGGTAAATGTATGGCAGACTCTTTCAATTTTTTAATACTTATAAGTAAAAACAATTGGACTTTATTCAGATTTTTGCTGTGTTAATTCTATAGAACAATGATAAAATATTTTTTATAAAGTAAGTTCAGTGATTTCTGGTACAGTACAGGATAATTCAGTGTATGGGTGATGGACACATATTTTTGGCAACAATTATCAAAAAACAACGGGGATTATTTTTAACATTGGCATTGAAGATAATGCTGCTTCAGGTGTTCAGGAGAACCATCTGAATTTGCCACATACTCATGGGGTCTCCAGGAGCCTAACACAGCAAATATGGAGGTTTCACTGTATATAAACCCTAGTTTTATATCTATTTAATCACACAAGTGTTACAGAAAAGCAGCATATAAATGAAAGTATTTTTAAATACTGTGTGTGTGTATATTTGTGTACGTGTATATGTATGTGTGTATGTGTATGTGTGTGTATGTGTATGTGTGTGTATGTGTATATGTATGTATGTGTATATGTATGTATGTATGTATGTATGTATGTATGTATGTATGTGTGTGTGTGTGTGTGTGTGTGTATATATATATATATATATATATATTTATTTTATTATTTTTTATTATCACACCGGCCGATTCCCACCAAGGCAGGGTGGCCCGAAAAAGAAAAACTTTCACCATCATTCACTCCATCACTGTCTTGCCAGAAGGGTGCTTTACACTACACTATATACATATATATATACATATAAATATACATATATATATACATATTATATATATACATATATATATACATATTATATATATACATATTATATATACATATTATATATATACATATTATATATACACATATATATATACATATTATATATATTATTTATATATACATATATATATATATATATATATATATATATATATATATATATATATATATATATATATATATATTCTTTATATATATATATATATATATATATATATATATATATATATATATATATATATATATATATATATATGTTTATAGAGGGGCAACTGATATATCGGATCATTATTTAGTTGTAGCTACAGTTAGAGTAAGAGGTAGATGGGAAAAGAGGAAAGTAATGAAAATAAGAAAAAATTTTGGGGTGAGTTAAACAAGTTAAGAAAGCCTAGGGAAAGTATGGATTTGTCAGTTAAAAACAGAGTAGGGGAGTTAGTAGATGGGGAGAGGGAGGTATTAGGTAGATGGCGAGAATATTTTGAGGAACTTTTAAACGTTGGGGAAGAAAGGGAGGCGGTAATTTCATGCACTGGCCAGGGAGGTATACCATCTTTTAGGAGTGAAGAAGAGCAGAATGTAAGTGTGGTGGAGGTACATGAGGCATTACATAGAATGAAAGGGGGTAAAGCAGCTGGAACTGATGGGATCATGACAGAAATGTTAAAAGCAGGGGGGATATAGTGTTGGAGTGGTTGGTACTTTTGTTTAATAAATGTATGAAAGAGGGGAAGGTACCTAGGGATTGGCGGAGAGCATGTATAGTCCCTTTATATAAAGGGAAAGGGGACAAAAGAGATTGTAAAAATTATAGAGGAAAAAGTTTACTGAGTATACCACGAAAAGTATACGGTAGGGTTATAATTGAAAGAATTAGAGGTAAGACAGAATGTAGGATTGCGTATGAGCAGGGAGGCTTCAGAGTGGGTTGGGGATGTGTAGATCAAGTGTTTACATTGAAGCATATATGTGAACAGTATTTAGATAAAGGTAGGGAAGTTTTTATTGCATTTATGGATTTAGAAAAGGCATATGATAGAGTGGATAGAGGAGCAATGTGACAGATGTTGCAAGTACTATATGGAATAGGTGGTAAGTTACTAAATGCTGTTAAGAGTTTTTATGAGGATAGTGAGGCTCAGGTTAGGGTGTGTAGAAGAGAGGGAGACTACTTCCCGGTAAAAGTAGGTCTTAGACAGGGATGTGTAATGTCACCATGGTTGTTTAATATATTTATAGATGGGGTTGTAAAGGAAGTAAATGCTAGGGTGTTTGGGAGAGGGGTGGGATTAAATTATGGGGAATCAAATTCAAAATGGGAATTGACACAGTTACTTTTTGCTGATGATACTGTGCTTATGGGAGATTCTAAAGAAAAATTGCAAAGGTTAGTGGATGAGTTTGGGAATGTGTGTAAAGGTAGAAAGTTGAAAGTGAACATAGAAAAGAGTAAGGTGATGAGGGTATCAAATGATTTAGATAAAGAAAAATTGGATATCAAATTGGGGAGGAGGAGTATGGAAGAAGTGAATGTTTTCAGATACTTGGGAGTTGACATGTTGGCGGATGGATTTATGAAGGATGAGGTTAATCATAGAATTGGTGAGGGAAAAAAGGTGAGTGGTGCGTTGAGGTATATGTGGAGTCAAAAAACGTTATCTATGGAGGCAAAGAAGGGAATGTATGAAAGTATAGTAGTACCAACACTCTTATATGGATATGAAGCTTGGGTGGTAAATGCAGCAGCGAGGAGACGGTTGGAGGCAGTGGAGATGTCCTGTCTAAGGGCAATGTGTGGTGTAAATATTATACAGAAAATTCGGAGTGTGGAAATTAGGAGAAGGTGTGGAGTTAATAAAAGCATTAGTCAGAGGGCTGAAGAGGGGTTGTTGAGGTGGTTTGGTCATTTAGAGAGAATGGATCAAAGTAGAATGACATGGAAAGCATATAAATCTATAGGGGAAGGAAGGAGGGGTAGGGGTCGTCCTCAAAAGGGTTGGAAAGAGGGGGTAAAGGAGGTTTTGTGGGCGAGGGGCTTGGACTTCCAGCAAGCGTGCATGAGCGTGTTAGATAGGAGTGAATGGAGACGAATGATACTTGGGACCTGATGATCTGTTGGAGTGTGAGCAGGGTAATATTTAGTGAAGGGATTCAGGGAAACCGGTTATTTTCATATAGTTGGACTTGAGTCCTGGAAATGGGAAGTACAATGCCTGCACTTTAAAGGAGGGGTTTGGGATATTGGCAGTTTGGAGGGGTATGTTGTGTATCTTTATGCGTATATGCTTCTAAACTGTTGTATTCTGAGCACCTCTGCAAAAACAGTGATAATGTGTGAGTGTGGTGAAAGTGTTGAATGATGATGAAAGTATTTTCTTTTTGGGGATTTTCTTTCTTTTTTGGGTCACCCTGCCTCGGTGGGGGACGGCCGACTTGTTGAAAATATATATATATATATATATGCAATAAGATCACAGTAAACAGGTGATTTCAGAATATGCAAAACAACCACTCTGAAAGAATAGAGAAATTCCAAGCGCTTTCGTGACTACTCACATTATCAAGGAACTAATAGTTCCTTGACAATGTGAGTAGTCACGAAAGCGCTTGGAATTTCTCTATTCTTTCAGAGTGGTTGTTTTGCATATGCATATATATATATATATACATATATATATATATATATATATATATATATATATATATATATATATATATATATATATATATATATATATATATATATACACACACACACACACACACACACACACACACACACACACACACACAGCGGAACCTCAAAAATCGAACTTGATCTGTTTCAGGAGCTAGTTCTAAATTCGAAAAGTCTGAAATTCGAAGCAATATTTCCCATAAGAAATAATGGAAATACAATTAATCTGTTCCAGAAACCCAACAATATTCACACAAAAAATACATTTTATAGAGATTAATTACAGTTTTACATAAAACGAATACTATAGTTTTTAATTATGTATAGTAATACAGTGGACCCCCGCATAACGGACGCCTTGCATAGCGGACAATCCGCATAGCGGACGCTTTGTTCGCTAAAATTTTGCCCCGCATAGTGGACAAAAACCCGCTCAGCGGCCTTCGTCCAAGACGCGTCCAATGTGCGGCCTGAGCCATGCTCACATGTTCCGCGGGTGGCATTGTTTACCAGCCAGCCTCCGCGGTAACATCCAAGCATACAATCGGAACATTTTGTATTATTACAGTGTTTTTGGTGATTTTTTTCTGGAAAATAAGTGACCATGGGCCCCAAGAAAGCTTCTAGTGCCAACCCTACAGCAATAAGGGTGAGAATTACTATGGAGATGAAGAAAAAGATCATTGATAAGTATGAAAGTGGAGTGCGTGTCTCCGAGCTGGCCAGGTTGTATAATAAACCCCAATCAACCATTGCTACTATTGGTGGTACAGCTGCTGCTGCTGCTGTACCACCGTCAGCTGCTGCTGCACTGTCAGCTGCTGCTGCTGTACCACCGTCAGCTGCTGCTGCTGCTGTAGTACCGTCTGCTGCTGCTGTAGCATCGTCTGCTGCTGCTGTAGCATCGTCTGCTGCTGCTGTAGCATCGTCTGCTGCTGCTGCTGCTGTAGCATCGTCTGCTGCTGCTGTAACATCGTCAGTTGCTGCTGTAGCATCGTCTGCTGCTGCTGTAGCATCGTCTGCTGCTGCTGTAGCATTGTCTGCTGCTGCTGCTGCTGTAGCATCGTCTGCTGCTGCTGTAACATCGTCAGTTGCTGCTGTAGCATCGTCTGCTGCTGCTGTAGCATCGTCTGCTGCTGCTGTAGCATCGTCTGCTGCTGCTGCTGCTGTAGCATCGTCTGCTGCTGCTGCTGCTGTAGCATCGTCTGCTGCTGCTGTAACATCGTCAGTTGCTGCTGTAGCATCGTCTGCTGCTGCTGTAGCATCGTCTGTTGCTGCTGTAGCATCGTCTGTTGCTGCTGTACCACCGTCAGCTGCTGCTGCTGCTGTACCACCGTTGTTGGTGTGGCTTATTGAGAATACCAAGAAACAATTAACCCCAGAGGGTTAGCTACCCAGGATAACCCAAGAAAGTCAGTGTCATCGAAGACTGTCTAACTTATTTCCATTGGAGTCCTTAATCTTGTCTCCCAGGATGCAACCCACACCAGTTGACTAACACCCAGGTGAACAGGGAAAATGCCTGGAACTAGTGCTCATATTGGTGAATTTAGAGCCAGCAAAGGTTGGTTTGAGAGATTTAAGAATCGTAGTGGCATACACAGTGTGATAAGGCCTGTTCTGGAAGAAAATACCAAACAGGACCTACAGTACTCAGGAGGAAAAGGCACTCCTAGGACACAGTGTCTCATCAGTCATTGCTGCATCTTCAATAAAGGTAAGTGTCATTTATTCTTCATTTAGTAGAGTAGTACATGCACAATATATATTGAGCATGTACTACTCTATTATTGTGCATGTATCCTTCTCTTTGTGTGTAGGAAAATGTATATTTCATGTGGTAAAAAAATTTTTTTCATACTTTTGGGTGTCTTGCACGGATTAATTTGATTTCCATTATTTCTTATGGGGAAAATTCATTCGCATAGCGAACATTTCGCATAACAGCCAGCCCTCTTGCACGGATTAAGGTCGCTATGCGGGGGTCCACTGTACATATAAAATAACATTTTTACTTATCTTTATTGAAGATTGGTGATGGCATCTGGAAGATAGGGAGGAGGAGAGAGGGAGTTGGGGTTAGTGTTTGGAAGGAGAATACCCCT